>NW_027203596.1:0-60000 GCF_024711535.1 Dipodomys merriami
TTGCAAACACCATTTACTGAAAAGGCTATATTTTTTCCAATATAGTTCTTTAGCTCCCTTACTGAAAATTAGGTGGCTATAGGTCTGTGCGTTCATTTCTGGGTCTTTAGTCCTATTCCATCGGTCCTCAGGTCGGGTCTTGTGCCAGTACAAGCTCTTTGGATTTCTATGGTAGAGTAGAATTTGAGTTAGAGTTTGAGTAGAGTAGAGTTTTCTATGGTAGTAGAGTTTGAATTTTGGTATTTATCTTCCTCCAGCACTGTTCTTTCTACTCAGGATTTTTTTTTTTTTTTTTTTTTTGCTATTCAGAGACTTTTATTGTTCCATATGAATTTTTAGATTGCCTCTTCTATTTCATTGGAGAATGAGGTTGCAATTTTAATAGGTATCTCATTGAATTTGTACTTAGCCTTTGACAGTATTGTCATTTTCACGATGTAATCCTCCCAATCCAGGAGCATGGGAGGTTTTTCCCCTTGCTTAGTTCTGCTTTAATTTCCTTTCTCAGGTTTTAAAGATTTTGTCATAGAGCTCCTTCACCTCGTTTGTTAAGTTCATTCCTACTATTTTATTTTTTGTGGAACTATTATAAAAGGGGGTGTTTTCCTAATTTCAACCGTGTTCTTCTCATTATTGGCATACAGGAAAGTCATTGATTTATAGGGTTAATTTTATTCCCTGCTCCTTTGCCAAAGTTTCTGATCAGCTCAAGTAACTTGGGAGGGAAGTCCATGGGATTCTTTAAATACAAGATCATGTCATCTGCAAAGAGGGAGAGCTTTACACATTCTTCCTTATTTGGGTCCCCTTTATGTCTGCATCTTGTCTTACTGCTGTAGCTAGGCATTCTAATACTAGTTTAAAGAGGAGTGGGGAGAGTCGACACTCTTGTCTCATTCCTGAATTTAGAGGAAATGGCCTTAATATTTCACCATTAAGTATAATGCTGGCTGCAGGTTTGTCATATATAGCCTTTATTATTTTGATGTATGTTCCACGGATTCATAGTTTTTCCAAAACCTTCATCATAAAGGGGTGTTGGATCTTGTCAAATGTTTTTTTTGCATCTATTGAGATAACTATGTTGTTCTGATCCTTGCTCTTGTTAATGTGATGAATTATATTGCTTTGCATATATTGAGCCAGATTTGCATCCCTGAAATGAATCCTGTTTGATCATGGTGTATGATTCTTTTCATGACTTGTTGAAGTCGATTGGCGAAGATTTTGTTGAGAAGTTTTCTGTCAATAATCATCAAAAAATAGGTCTATAGTTCTCTTTTTCGATGAGTCCCTGCCTGGTTTGGGGATGAGGGTTATGCTGGTTTCATAAAAAGAGTGTGATAGTGAATTTTTGCTTTGAATTTCATTAAAGAGGTGGAGAAGTATTGGTGTGAGTTTTGCTTTGAAGTCCTTGTAGAATTGAGCTGTAAATCCATCCAGTCCTGGACTTTTCTTGGGTGGGAGGTCTCTTATTGCTGCTCTATTTCCATGCTTCATATGGGTCTGTTGTTTTAAATCATCTTGGTTAAGTTTGGGCATGTCAATATTTGCTAGAAACTAGTCCGTATCTTTTAGATTCTCAAACTTATTAGTATAAAGGTTTGAGAAGTATCCCCTTATATATTATGAATCTTGGCTGTTTCTGTAGTTATATTTCCACTGTCCTCTCTTGAGTTTGTTTATGTGAATGTGTTCTCCTTTTTTCCATTCCATAGGATTTGTTAAGGGTCTGTCAATTTTATTTTTTGAAGAGCCATCTTTTTGTTTTGTTAATTCTTTCTATAGTTCTTTTTTGTACTCTAATTCATTTAATTCGGATTTAATTTTATTTGCTTCCATCTACTGGATTGGGGTTTGGCTTGTTGTTCTTTTTTCAAAGAGCTTTAGTTGCCTCATTAAATTGTTGGTTTCAGATTTTTCCAATTTGGTAATGTGCAAACTCAGAGCTATAAACTTGCTTCTGAATACTGCCTTTGCTGTGTCCTAGAGGAGTTGGTAATTTGTGTGATCATTTTTTTTTGAATATCATGAACATTTGAATTTCCTTTCTAATCTCTTCCATGACCCACTGGTGGTTCAAAATTGTGCTGTTCAGCCTCTATGTGTTACAGTATTTACTTTGGTGGCTTTTGGTATTGAATTATAATTTTATTCCCTTGTGGTCTGAGAGAATGCAGGGTATAATTTCAATGTTTCTGAATTTGGACAGATTTGCTTTGTGGCCTAAATATGGTTCATGTTCCATGTGTTGCTGAGAAGAAGGTGTACTCTGTTTGGGCTGGGTCAAATATTCGGTAAATGTTGGTTAGGACTAGTTGATCTATGCAGATTTTAAGATCTGTAGTTTATCTGGTGAGTTTTTGCTGGGTGGATCTATTTAGTGGGGATAGTAGTGTAGTAAAATCCCCCACAATTAATGTCTTTGGATCTATGTGAGATTTGAGGGAAAGTAGCATTTCTTGTATAAATTTTGGTGCTCCATTATATGGTGAGTACATGTTTTAAATCATAATATCCACCTGAAGGAGAGTTTCCTTAATTAGTATGCAGTGACCTTCTTTGTCATTTCTCATTGATTTTAATTTAAAGTCTATTTTATCTGACATTAGTATAGTAACTCCCCCCTCTTTATGGGGGCCATTTGCTTGATATATTTTATTCCAGCCTTTCACTTTCAGAATGTTTATTTTTGTGGGCAAGTTGTGTCTTTTGAATACAGCAGATAAAAGGATCTTGCTTTTTGATCCAACTGGACAATCTATGATGCTTAACTGGAGAGTTAAAACCATTAATATTATGAGTTAGGACTGAGAGGTGTTTGTCTGTCCCTGCCTTTTTATACATTTTATACATTTTTTATACATTTTTGTACCTTGGCTTTCTTGTTGTGATCATGTACGTGTTTTGTACTATTTATAATGTATGTATATCATACATAATATATGTAATACATACTATATCTGTAAATATGTATAAGAAATGTATATATGTTTATATATATATGCCAGGAATTATGGAAAAACCATTAGTGCATTTCATGTGTGCAGCAGCTTGATGAGAGCTGATTTCATTTTACAAATCATTGAGAAGCCAAGGAACCTCCTCTATGCACACAGAATAATAAACAGTAGGGCCAGTTTTCAAGCCCAGAGGCTGGATCCTCAACTACTATACCACCTTGTCAACCAATGCCAATCTAAACAAAGGAGTGGAAAGAAGGGTGCAGCTGTAAGGGATGCAGCTGGTGTTTAATGCAGGTATAAATCAAGGTGTAGACTAAATATGACACTCTTTCCCACTATGTTTCTCCTCCCACCAACTCCTACTTCTCAGGAATTAGGTAGTGATTCTTGCATTCAAACCTGCTCTGGAACTGGAGCAAGTGTCAGGCTTGACCACATGCCCAGGAAAAGAATAAAGACTGGACTTTTTTCCCACGCCGCCATCCCCACCCCCTTGCCCTCTGGCTATTCCCTTTCATACAGGTAATTTCTGTATGAAAGGTAATTCCTGTATGGGTAATTCTCAGCAGCAAAGCTAGAGGGCAGTCAAGTTCCTCCTGGCAAACCACCAATGGGCATGTATAGCTTTGAAGCCTCTGCCTGGCAAAGAGGTTAGGTTTTAGCTTTATGACAAAAATCAGCATGTTAACATTTTGAAGTGTTTGACATTGAGGAAGCATTTACTTCTGTTTAACCCGACACTTCCCAAAATTATTTGAACACAACACACTCATTTTGTGATTCTTCCTGAATTGGACAGGATTATTCAGCACAGCCTAAGTGGAATGCCCCGAGGAACCTATACTTCCTGCTTCCTGGTGGCCATCCAATGGAATTCCTGGAGTTCTGAAGCAGAGAGGCCTCCATTGTGTAATGGACAAACCCTACAGACCTAGCCCACCTCAAGAAAGCAGGTGATCTCCTTTGGTTGACCTTGTATCTAGTAACTGGCGCCAAGATGGGCCTCCCTCCTTCCACCCCACTCTTCCTTTCTTTTTTATATTTTAAAAGTGCCAAAATACACAGATGATCAAGTCAGAACCCACCCATATCCTCCCATATCTAAAGAAGTTACAATGCTCCATATTATATAAATGCTTCACAAGTAGTATTTTTGTTATTTAGGAAACCCTGAGAAAAAGAAATGCATGTACAGTTTCCTGACAGATCAAATCACTCTCTTAAATATATGTGATCCAAAGTGAGTTGAATTCATGGATATAGAACTTGTACATGAAGGAGCTAAATGTTTTATCAGAATATTAAAATCAGGTGTATTTTCTATGTATTTGAAACTTATAATGGGACTGTAAGCTGAGTACATCTAACAAATTATACACACCAGGAAAATAAACAGTCTCACAAGAACTACATGACACTGCAAGAGCTGACACCTGAGATTTGCAGAATCAAAGTCTGCAACTTAAATGGCAAGAAATCTTAAAGTTAATTAATTTTCAAAGGTGAGTCTTAAGGTAAGTTTTAGAAGAGAGATGGGAAATGCTTAGCTATGTCCGAGTTCAATATTGAAAGAAACAAATTCAAAGAGGCACCACCTCCAATACTTTGGGACAGCAATCAGCAAGACTTAAAAAACAATGGTTGGTTGCTTTATTCTTTCTCATGAGTCACCCAAATGAAAAGACATATTCAGTTTACAAAATGCAAAAGAAAACCTATTAAAATGTTACAGAATTGTTTGTAATGTCCAGCTCACTTGATGATATAAAGAAAATTATTTTAACTCTATAAAGACAGGAGTTCTTATATTAAGCCTAGCGATAAACTCCTGAACTATTAAAGGACTATGCTAACTAAATCCAGAGACATTTAAAATGCTCATAATCATATTGCTGTTGCTTTCATCAAGAGGAAAGTAAGTCATCTTGAAAACATGCAAATTTCTGAAAATAATTTTTCTTTCACATTTTACAAACTGGCAAACTTTCCATAATCTGTGTGTGTGTGTGTGTGTGTGTGTGTGTGTGTGTGTGTGTGTGTGTGTGTGTGTGTGTACAGAGACTCAAATGCAAAAACACAAGGCCTAAGGTTATCTATTGGCTTTTTCCCTCAAGATTGGCACTGTACCCACTTGAGCCACATCTCCATTTCTGGCTTTTTGCTGGTTAACTGTAGAAAAGATTCTCAGATTTTCCTTTCGAGGCTGACTGAATCTAATTCATCTGATCATAGCCTCCTTCATAGTTAAGATTAAAGACATGAGCCACTGGTGCCTTGCCATAATCTCTTTATACACAGACACTGAGACATTTGAAATTGTTGAGTAAGAATCTTTACTACAAGGCACTACTTTTCTTTTAACTTTTCATACTGCAAATGTACCTTGCTGGATTGATTTTTGTTTGAACCTGATATTTTTTACACATTTCACATTGCTTTTGTCAGGGTTAAATAGGAAATAGACTTGATTAGATACATTAAAAAGTCTTAAAAATCTCATGGTCTTTCCTGCCCAGACTGGCTTTGAACCATGATCCTCAGTTCTCAGCCTCCTGAGTAGCTAGGATTACAGGCATGAGCCACTAGCACCCAGCTGAAAATTACTGCTTTAAAAAAATGGCAAAACTATTTTTGACAAATATAATGAAGAAATGTGGCCCCATTGGGAAGAAGCCCCTTTGCCTCCAACCATTGTCCCATTCGTTGTAAGTGGATCCAACTACAGTATTGAAACCCACCTATGTAGACTAGACTGAAGTGCACAATAATTGCTGTTACTCTAATCAACCATTTTGGGATGCCACAGGCACTCTGCTCTGCCCAGTGCCTTTCCGTTCCCTTCACTCTATATCCTGGGTTTAGGCCCCAGGTCCAATCTTCTCAAAAAGTCATGGGCTCTTGTTAAATTAGTCATTGCAAGGGATTTCATGCTTTGCTGGATTTATATTTCATGCCTGGAAAATACACCAATGGTGTATTTGTAGGTGGTCACCTGACTCAAAATTGGAGTACTGTTTCTGTGAAAGCTAATAGCAAAATCAACAGTTACCAGAACTTTTCTGCACCCCTCTTCTGGTACCTGATGGAGAACCAAGGCTTCCTCTAACCATCTGGTACTCTTTGGTCTTCAAGATGCTTAAGCAGCCCTCCAGTGCTCCTCCTCTGCTTTCCCAATAGATGTAACCACCATTCTCAGGACTGGAAATGTCTAATGATGAGTATGCCACCAGCTAACCCAAGTGGTTTATCCCAAAGCTAAAGGTTTTAAGTCTTGATGTAACTTATTTTCATGTATGGAAACAGAACAATGAAAATGCTGAAATTTTTGGAAGACAAGGGAATTGAATCTCATGGAATGAGAGTTATATCTGGTCTGAAGATGATTGGATATATATATATATATATATATATATATATATATATATATATATATATATATATATATATAGCTCGGCTAGGTGAGAATTCAAAGGCAAGAAAGTGCAAGGCTCTGATTTCCAAAACTGGTATTTGTAGGGGTGCAAAGAGCTATTTTTGGAGCTGCAAGAATTGTATGTGTTGGGTATCATTTCAAATCTAATTCATAATTTAAAAGTTATATTTTATCCAGTATTATGAGCTGTTTTACCTTGTGGGATCAACTTGCAACAAGAAAGTGTGATCTATCATCTTCTACTTATTTGACTGTCTGCCTGGATGTCATCTACATATTTTGCAATCACTTAAACTAAGAACATGAACTCATGTTTGCTTGCTCACAGCTGACACTCTTCCAAATGAATCAGGCCTCCATTCTGTACTTTGATTAGTTAACTACAGATAGAGTTTTGTGGACTTGGTTTTAGGAGTTTCTTCAAACCATGATTCTCCAGTTCTCATCCTTCTGAGGTAAGATTATAGGAATGGGACAATGGTGGAAGGCAAAGGGGCTTCTTTCTGATGAGGCCACAATTGTTTATTTGTCAGTAATATTTGCTATGTTTAAAAAACCCAGTAATTTCCAGCTGGATGCCAGTGGCTCAAGCCTGTAATACTAGCTACTCAGAAGGCTGAGAACAGAGGATCATGGTTCAAAGCCAGTCTGTGCAGGAAAGTCCATGAGACTCTTATCTCCATTAAACCACCCGAAAACAGGTGCTGTGGCTCAAGGGACAGAATGCTAATTTTGAGCTGAAGAACTGAGGGACAATGTCGACCCAGAGTTCAAGCTCCATGACAAACAAACATTAATTTTCAAATGCAAGATTATAGTGATGGAGAACTAGTCTTGAAAAGAAAGTTCAGGACAGCACCTTGGACCTCATTTCAAACCTCAGGACATACAAACAGGGACACACAGGCATAACTTAAAAGGCATAAACACTATGCAACCCTTCTCAGGACACAAGGCTCTTTTACATAGCTGCTGACTGTTGCTCTCATATACAAGCATCCAAAGAATTTTTTTTTCTTTTATTATACAGTCTTGGTGATTTGTTTGAATAATCAATTCAAGGTTGGAAACCATACAACATAGAAGATCTCATTGAAATAAACAGATGGATACACACCTGTAATACTTTCATTCAGGTGTTGGTAGGAAGCCTGGAGGTATGACTCAACTGTGGCTGGCACAGCAAGACCTATGGCAGAATAATACTGAAACATCAAAAATGAATGAAAGAATGAAAGAAAAAATACATTTATTGTCATAGTCTGAAACCTTATGGCCCTCACAATTGTCCTGATCATGATAAGCATCAAATAAAGTGTTTTTCTTATGGCACACAATGAAACTGGTATACTGATGGCAAGGAGCCTAGCATGGCTGACCTGAGGCTGAGCAATCTGAAATAAGCCAGTACTCTTACTCCTGCAGGAACACTCTGGTGGCAAACCAAACCAGTCATTGTTCAAAGTAGCTTGGCATATAGCTTATGTAAGCACACTTACCTTTCTGGGCCATTTAATTCACAGCCTGCAATTGCTGAGAAACTGTCACAAATCTCTAATTTTCTTAAGTTGTTCACTTCCCTGAACATGCCCTTTGCAGAATTACTTCTTCCTAGAAATTTATTCCATACCACTATCTCTCTCCCCATCTAAACTTGCTTACAAATATTTTCACAGAAAAAATAGAGAGACCCACACAAAGTTAGGAGGGAATCTGGTGAAGATCTCCAAGTCAGCAAACACCCCCCACAAACTGGAATCCCTACCCCCAGGGTGAGTACAGGGAAGGAGCGAACTCAGCGATATTGCCATTACAGTTGCCAGAAATTGGCACAACCCGGTAAACCCCCAAAGTCAGCCCGTGCCTGCAGTGCTGACAGGATACTCATGTGCCCCTGCCAACCTGACACAAGGACCCCAGGAAACCACAGTCACAGCCAATCCATTGTTCTATGCTCTATGGGCCAACTGCACTGCACTGCCAACTAGGCACTCTGCTGGGACCTGCTCCCTCCATGCTGCCACCCTGCACAGACCCCAGGCTCTCACAGCTGCTGCACCACAAAGCTGCTGCTGCCATCTCTGCTGACAGACCTAGCAGCCACCCCCAAGGCTGCCCACCACTGCCCACCACCTCCCACTGCCTCTGCTGCACATCAGCACTACCCCCCACACCCCAAAACAGCCTACTGCACCAACCTCCACTCAGTCCTGCCACACCAGGACTTGCCACGCTACCACAGAGGAGACCCTTGAGATTCAGCAGAGACAACCCCCCACCTGGACCTGCCAACACCCAGACCTTCTGACTGAGAACCTGCCAACTCCATCTGTTTTTCTTTTTTAGTACTCTCTTTTTTTAATTGTGAAAATACCATACAGGAGGTTACAATTACATGGGCAAGATAATGAGTACATTTCTTACCAAGCATTGTTGTCTACTCTTTTGTTTTCCCTTCCCATCCCTTCACATCTCCCCCTTACTCTGTCCCCCTACCTACCCACCCCCCTCCACCTCATCACAGTTGTAAAGTTCATTTTTCGACATAAAGATTTGTACATCTCATTGTTGCATTGGGTCCAGCTGTATCCTTATTTAAACAATTTGTTTTTTTTATTTTAAACTTATTTTTTATTGTGAAAATACTGTACAGAGGGATTACAATTAGATGGTCAAGATAATGAATGAGTACATTTCTAATCAAGCATTGTAGCCTCCTCCTTTGTTTCCCCTTCCCATCCCTTCCCAGCCCCGAAGAGAACTTGGGTAAAATGATAGTAGAGGGAAAAGAACAGCTTGGGGGAGGGGCATATGTAGTAAGATGAGAATAAAGACCTTGTTACCAAGTGTAAGAGGTGGAAAAGGATTTGAAGAAAGGTTATGTAGGGAGAAGCTTACAGATTGAGATGAAGGTGAGAAAAAGAAGTGTATTTGGAAACTTGCTGAGATTAGAGAAAGATTTTTCAGATATTATTAGAGTCACTTAATCTAAGTTAACTCCTGTAATAATTATTTACAAACGAAGAAGGAGGCCTTTGTGTACAGAACTAGGCAGGGTAGCTCTGATGGAGTAGTAGTATAATGTGGAGGGAGAGGAGAAAGGGAGAATTAGAGGAAAATAAAGAAGAAAATCTGACAAATTAGCAGATCAGAAAGTGGAAGAAGAAACCAAATAATAATGAAAAATAGAAGCTTTAAGTGGAATAGCAAATCCTAAATCACAATACACTTAAATAACACACTTAAATAGCATGTAGAAATAAAAACAAACAACAAACGATCAGACATAAAAACTAACAAATCAACAAAAACGAGAATAAAAACTAAAGAATTGTTTTTTTGGGAGTTCTTTAGGGGAGCTTTAGTCTCCCCATAGTCCTCAGAGCAGATTCTTGATAGAACCTTGGATGTCTTGCTGTAGTCAACTTTCCTTGTGGCTTGTTTGGAAGTAGATGGCCTTTTCATGGGAGAAGGTGCTTGCTATCTAGAGTTCCACTCTCAGGCTTGGTGGCAGGGAGTTTTGGGGGTTTCAGGTTTGTAGACTGCTATCATAGGCCTGCAACAGTGTCCCAGACTTTTCCAGGTAGCCAGACCAGCCTTAGGAACAAAGCTTATGTCCGTGTTCTGTTCTGGTATGATCCCTTCTTTTTGGAAGTGGATTTGGGTCAGAGGGCTTTGGGGTCCCACATGGAATTGCTACCCCCAGAGATTGGTCCCAGTTGGGTTACTCAAGAGGTCTGTAGCTGGTGTTGTGCTGTGTCAGAAAAGACTTGGAAAAAAAATTATATTAAGTGAAGAAAGCCAGGCCCCCAAAAACATAGGTTCCATGAGTTCCCTTATTTGCAATAACTAGTATATGTCTGAGACAAGCAGTAAAGGTCAGATAAATTAATGTTAGGTGAAATGAACCCCAAGATAAGGATTCAAATGTTTTTGCTTTCATGCAATTGTTTCTAACATATTTATAAGATGATTTCTTTGTTGCTTTGTGTGTCCCTTGCCCAAGGTATAACCCCTGCTTTCACTGTATTTGATGGTATAATTTGTGAAGGAGAAGGGAAAAAATTGTATTTAATGGCGAAAAACTAAAGCCATTCCTTCTTAACTCAGGAACAAGAAAAGGATGTCCACTCCCTCCACTTCTCTTCAATCTAGTATTAGAATGCCTAGCTACAGCAATAAGACAAGATGCAAACATAAAGGGAATCCAAATAGTGAAAGAAGAAATAAAACTCTCCCTCTTTGTAGATGACATGATCTTGTATTTAAAGAATCCCATAGACTCCACTCCCAAATTACTCAAGCTGATTCAAAACTTTGGCAAAATAGCAGGGTAGAAAATTAACCCCCCCCCAAATCAATGGCTTTTCTGTATGCCAACAATGAGAAAAGTGTGGCTGAAATTAGGAAAGCAACTCCATTTGTAATAGTTCCACAAAAAATAAAATACCTAGAAATTAACTTAACCAAGAAGTGAAGGACCTCTATGATGAAAACTTTAAAAACTTGAAAAAGGAAATCAAAACAGAACTTAGAAAATGGCAAAACCTCCCATGCTCCTGGATTGGAAAGATTAACATCGTGAAAATGGCAATACTTCCCAAGGCTAGCTACAAATTCAATGTGAAACCTATCAAAATTCCACCCTCATTCTTCAAGGAAATAGAAGAGACAATCAAAAATTCATATGGAACAATAAAAGACCACGAATAGCAAAAACACTCCTCAACAGAAAGAACACTGCTGGAGGAATATCAATACCAAATTTCAAACTCTAATATAAAGCCATAGTAATCAAAACAGCTTGGTACTGGCACAAGAACAGACCACAGAACCAATGGAATAGAATTGAAATCCCAGAAATGAACTTGCAGACCTATAGCCATCTAATCTTCGATAAGAGAGCTAAAAAAATAGAATGGAAGAAAGACAGCCTCTTCAGTAAATGGTGCTGGCAAAATTGGTTAACTACTTGTAGAAAACTAAAGCTAGATCCTTATATATCACCCTGCACCAGAATCAACTCCAAATGGATCAAAGACTTCCAAGTCAAAGCAGACACCCTGAAAACATTACAGGATGGAACAGGAGAAACCCTAGGTCTCCTTGGCACAGGCCAAAATTTTCTTAAAGAGACTCAGAAACACAGCAAATCAAAGAAAGGTTGGACAAATGGGATAGCATGAGATTGCAGAGCTTCTGCATGGCAAAGGACATAGCTAGCAAGATCAATAGAAAGCCCACGGATTGGGAGAAGATCTTCACTAGTCATACAATGGACAAGGGTCTCATATCTAAAATATACTTGGAACTCAAAAAATTAAATCCCCCAACAACAAATCTGCAAAGAAAAAAACTGCCCAATAAATAAGTGGGCTAATGACTTAAAGATAAACTTCTCTGAAGAAGAAAGGATGGCCAATAGACACATGAAGAAATGCTCAACCTCCCTAGCCATAAAAGAAATGCAAATAAAAACAACATTGAGATACCACCTCACCCCAGTTAGAATGGAAAAAATCAAGAACTCTAATAACAACAGATGCTGGAGGGGATGTGGACAGAAGTGTACTTTACTTCATTGTTGGTGGGAGTGTAAACTTGTTGAACCACTTTGGAAAGTAGTATGGAGGTTCCTCAAAAGACTCCACATAGAGCTCCCCTATGACCCAGCAATCCCACTTTTGGGCATTTACACAAATGTTTACAAACAAGACCACACTTAAGCTACCAGCACAACTATGTTTATTGCAGCATTATTTACTATAGCTAAGATATGGAACCAACCCAGATGCCCCTCAGTAGATGAATGTATCAAGAAAATGTGTTATATATGCACAATGGAATTCTATGCCTCCATCAGAAAGGATGACATTGCCCCATTTGTTAGGAAATGGAAAAACTTGGAAAAAATTATATTAAGTGAAGTAAGCCAAGCCCAAAGAAACATAGATCCCATGATTTCCCTTATTTGCAATATCTAGTATATGTCTGAGTCAAGCAGAAAAGGTCAGATAAGGTGATGTTAGGAAAATGAACCCTAAGGTATGTAATTTAAATGTTTTTTTTATTTCATGCATTTCTTTCTAACACAATTATAAGATTACTTCTTTGTTGCTTTGTATATCCCTCCCCCACTGTATAACCCCTCATTTCACTGTATTTGATGCCGGTATAATTTGTGGAGGGGAAGGGGAAAACCAGTCGTTTAAATAAGGATACAGGTGGACCTGTTGCAACAATGAGAAGTATAAGTTGTCATGTCAAAAATGAACTTTACAACTTGGGGGGGGGGAGGATTGGGTGTGGGGGGAAAGGATGGGAAGGGATGGGAAGGGTAAACAAAGGAGGAGGCTACAATTCTTGATAAGAAATGTACTCACTATCTTGCCCATGTAATTGTACCCCTCTGTACAGTATTTTCACAATAAAAAAAATAAACAAAAAGACAATTAGGTAAACATTAAAAAAAGGAAGACAAGGGATATAAGAGAGAAGGTAAGTTATTTCAAACCATGTTTGCACATTTAGAAAATTATAACAATAGAACCTCTCATAGAATTAATACATGCTAATTCAAAATTGAATTTAAATGTAAAAAATAAACTACAAAAATCTAAAATCACTGAGAACAGATAATTGTAGGTTTATATGTTCAGTAAATTACAATCAAAAAGAAGACATTCTGCCTCTCTACATGATAGCAGTTATACTCAGAAGGGATGGATAGACAAGCAATATTAAGAAAATTCAGAATATAAATGGCATGAACTTGTGTAGGATAGGACTAACATCTGAGCTACTTGCTCTAGGAGTTCATAATTATGGTAATATACTAAGAACTGTGGAGCTGCAACTTTTTGCAAGCTACACGTGTTTGTGAGCCAGTGCCAAGGGCTGAAATCAGAGCCTCACATTCTTACTCATCATTTCCTTCTGCTATATTTAGAGTGGTTATTTTTATTGTTGTACAGAGGGATGACAATCACATAAGTCAGTAATGAGTATATTTCTTTTTGAACAGTGTCACCTCTTTCCTCATTTTCTCCCAGTTTTTTTTTCCTTAATTTACAACTCTGCCATTTGAGCACTTTACTTTGGTGTTTGATTGGAATAAGGGTCTCTAGGATTTGTCTTCTCTGTGCTGGCTTCCAATTGGGATCTTCAGATCTCAACCTCCAGTACATCTAGAACTGGTTATGAACCACCCCTGCCCAGGAACTGCACATTTTTATGTATCTCTCTTGATGACAATTATCATCTAAGTACAGCAGACACAGAAAATAAATTTAAGTGCACTGATTTGCAAAATAATTTTCCTGCAGGGCTGAAAAAAATGTCTCAGTGGTAGAGTGCTTGCCTCGCATGCATGAGGCCCTGGGTTCAAATCCTCAGCACCACATAAGCAGAATAAGCCAGAAGTGACACTGTGGCTCAAATGGTAGAGTGCTAGCCTTGAGATGAAGGATTGAGGGACAGCATCCTCGACCAGAGTTCGGGCCCCACCTGACAAAAACAAACAAGTAAACAAAAAAAAAAACCCTGCTAAATCTATTCAGGTTGCTGAAAAACTATACTATTACAGAAAGGAGAAAACAGAAATTTGTGGTGAACACTCAGGAATTTGGCTGAGTTTCCCAGCAATAGTATATAATACCTGGTTGAGCTTGGCAAAGTTCAAAATCTATTTTCTCTTCTCAGTTGCACAAATAATTAGGGAATAATTTGAATTATGCCAATTATTTGGTTGTTATGAAGAATCAATAATTCGAGATATAAAATTTCCTTGATCTGTGACTTAATATTGTAATTCAGATTATGCAGTTAATTAATATCTGAATTGTCTGCTTTTGAGCATTTTTCCCCTTTAAAATGCAACCACCATTTCTCTAATACAAACTCCTGTAAGCTTCCTCAAGGGCTCTGTGAAATTTAGTTATATTTTCAAAATTATAAATCATTTCTGTCAAGATTAGCATGTCTAGGCAAACAATCTAGTACAAAGAGATAAAATTTTAATTTTTAGAAGAATAAATACTATCCAAGAGGAAGAATGCCCTTGTTAAATGAAAATACATCTACACATAGGCACTTATAATGGCATTTAGGACAAGATTTGACTTTTGAATGCAAAAAGATAAAGTGCCAAACAACAGAGATATGTTCAGTATTTTACAGAGATATGTTCAGTATTTTCTTTGTATAGTGTCAATGTTTATGTTTATATGTAAATCTTACTATTTAATAAAAATAAATTTTTAACTGCTTGAAAAAAAAGAAAGAACAGCAATAAGAAGGGTTATAGAAAGTGAAGTAAAATGTCTTCAAAGAAGAATGGAGGAGGCCGAAGAAAGAATATTGGAGGCTGAAGACAGTTTAGACTCCATAGAGACAGAGCACACAATTATTCATAATAAAACTAAGAAGTATGACAGATCACTGCAGGAAATACAGGATACATTCAGAAAGCCTAATTTAAGAATAATAGGTATAAAGAGGGCCTGGAGAGGGAAGCCAATGGATTAGGAAATATATTCAGCAAAATCCTAGCGAGAAATTCCCAAATATACAAAAGGACAGACCCCTCAAAATACAAGAAGCTTTTAGAACCCCAAATAGACCACACCAGAACAGATCATCCCACCACCGCATTATAATCCGTACAGGCTCAATAGCCACTAAAGGAAAAATACTTAAAGCTGTCAGGGAGAAGAGAACCATCACATATAAAGATAACACAATCAGAATCACCTCACTTCTCAGCAGACACCATAAAAGCAAGAATGGCCTGAAATATGTAATCACAACAAGAACAGCCAAGGCCCAGCTTTCCACCTAACTATGGATAAAAAGTAAGAACAAACACCTTTGAATCCTAAACCTTAATATTAATGGTCTTAACTCTCCAATGAAGCGACATAGATTGTCCAGTTGGATCAAAAAAAAGCAAGATCTATCTGCTGTCTTCAAGAAACACACTTTGCCCACAAAAATAAACATATTCTGAAATTGAAAGGCTGGAATAAAATATATCAGGCAAATGGCCCACATAAACAGGCAGGAGTTATAATCCTAATATCACAGAAAATGCACTTCAAATCAATGAGAACTGATAAAGAAGATCACTACATACTAATTAAGGGATCTCTCCTTCAGGAGGATATTACGATTCTAATGTCTACTCACTAAATAATAGAGCACCCAAATTTATCCAAGAAACACTACTTTTCCTCAAATCTCACATAGACCCCAAAACATTAATTGTTGGAGATTTTAACACACCACTATCCCCACTAGATAGATCAACCCAGCAAAAACTCAACAGAGAAACATAAGATCTCAAAATCTGTATAGAGCAACTAGACTTAACAGACATTTACTGAACATTTCACACAGCAGCAGCAGATTACACCTTCTTCTCAGCAACACATGGAACATTCTCCAAAATACACCATATTCTAGGCCACAAAGCAAATCTGTCCAAATTCAGAAACATTGAAATTATGCCCTGCAATCTCTCAGACCACAAGCGAAGAAAATTAGAACTCAATACCAAAAGCCACCAAAGAAAGTTCTATAATACATGGAGGCTGAAAAACACCCTGTCGAACCACCAGTAGTTCATGGAAGAGATTAGAAAGGAAATTCAAATGTTCATGATATTTAACAAAAATGAACACAGAAACTATTAGCTCCTCTGGGGTACAGCAAAGGCAGTACTCAGAGGCAAGTTTATAGCTCTGAGTTCCTATATTAACAAATTGGAAAGACCTGAAACCAACAATTCAATTAGGAACCTAAAGCTCTTTGAAAAAGAACAACAAACTACCCCCAATCCAGTAGATGGAAACAAATAATTAACATTATTTGTTAATTAAATGAATGACTCTGAGAAAACTAAAAAATTAACAAAAGAAAGATTGGGTCCTTGAAAAAAATTAATAATATTGACACACCCTTAGCAAAACCTTATGAGAAAAAAGAGAACACACCCAAACAGACAAACTCAGAGATGAGAATGGAAACATCACCACAGAAACAGCCAAGATTCAGAATATATTAAGGGGATATGTCTCAAACCTTTCTGTTAATAAGTTTGAGAATCTGAATGATATGGACAAATTTCTAGCAAATATTGACATGCCCAAGCTAAACCAAGCTGATTTAAACCAACTTTACAGACCCATACCAAGCATTGAAATAGAAGCAGCAATAAAAGACCTCCCACCCACGAGAAGCCCAGGACCTGATGGATTTAGAGCTGAATTCTACAAGTCCTTCAAAGAAAACCTCACACTAATACTCCTCTATCTCTTCAATGAAATTGAAAGCAAAAAATTAATTACCACACTCTTTTTATGAAGCCAGCCTAACCCTCATCCCCAAACCAGGCAGGGACTCATCAAAGGAGAACTATAGAACCATTTCTATGATTATTGATGCAAAACTTCTTCACAAATTATTGGCCAATAGACTTCAACAACTCATCAAGTAAATCATACACCATGATCAAACAGGATTCATTTCAGGGATGCAAAGCTAGTTCAATATATGCAAAAAGATTAATATAATTCATCACATCAAGAAAAAGGATAAGAACCTTATGATTATCTCAATAGATGCAGAAAAAGCATTTCACAAGATCCAACACTCCTTTATGATAAAGGCTCTGGAAAAACTAGGAATCCATGGAACATTCCTTAATATAATAAAGGCTGTATATAACAAACTTATAGCCAGAATTATACTTAATGGCAAAAAGTTAAAGCCATTTCTTCTAAATTCAGGAATAAGACAAGGTGTCCACACTCCCACTCCTCTTCAACCTAGTATTAGAATGCCTAGCTACAGCAGTAAGAAAAGATGCAGACATAAAGGGGATCCAAATAGGGAAGGGTAAAGTAAAACTCTCTCTTGGCAGATGACATGATATTGTATTTCTAAAACCCCATGGAATCCACTCCCAAGTTACATAAGGTGATTGGAATCTTTGGCAAAGTAACAGGGTACATAAGTAACTCTCAGAAATCAATGCCATTCTTGTATGCCAATAATGAGAACAACGAGGCTGAAATTAGGAAAGCAACCCCTTTTGTAATAGCCCCACAAAAAATAAAATACTTAGGAGTTAACAAAAGAGTTAAAGGACCTGTATGATGAAAACTTTAAAAACCTGAAAAAGGAAATTAAAGGAGAACTAAGCAATTGGAAAAACCTCCCATGTTCTTGGATTAGGAAGATTGTGAAAAGGCTATACTGCCAAAGGCTATCTACAAATTCAATGCAATACCTTTCAACATTACAACCACATCTTCAGTGAAATACAAGAAGCAACCAAAAATTTATATGGAATACTAAAAGACCCCAAATAGCAAAAACAATCCTTAGTAGAACAGTGCTGGAGGAATATCAGTTCCAAATTTCAAACTCTACTATGATGCCACAGTAATCCAAACAGCTAGGTACTGGCACAAGAACAGACCTGAGGACAAATGGAATAGGACTGAAGAAATGAACCCACAGACTATAGCCACCTAATCTTTGACAAGGGAGCTAAAGAAATAGAAGTGAAGAAAGATAGCCTTTTCAGTAAATAGTGCTGGAAAAATTGGTTAAACACTTGTAGAAAACTAAAACTAGATCCATGTATATCACTCTGCATCAGAATCAACTCCAAATGGATCAAAGGCAGACTATGTGTTTCTAACGCATTTATAAGATTATCTCTTTGTTGCTTTGTATGTCCCTCCCCCACAGTGTAACCCCCGCTTTCACTTTATTTGATGTCAGTATAACATGTGGAGGAGATGGGGACAAACAAGTCGTTTAAGGATTCAGGTGGACCTGTTGCAACAAGGAGAATTACAAAATGTCATGTCAAAGCAAGCTTTACAATGTCGGTGTGGGGGGGGAGGGGGGTATGATTGGGTGGGGGGGAGAGGGGAGGCTGGGAAGGGAGGTGAAGGGTAAACAAAGGAGGAGGCTGCAATGCTTGGTAAGAAATGTATGCATTATCCTGCCAATGTAATTGTAACCCCTCTGTACAGTATGCTCTCAAATAAAATAAAATAAAATTTAAATTAAAAAAAAATAAAGGCAGACTTCCTGAAAACATTACAGCAAGGAATAGGAAAATCCCTAATGCTCCTTGGCACAGGCTTACATTTTTAAATAGATAACCAGAAACAAACCAAATCAAAGAAAGATTGGACAAATGGGATTGCTTGAAACTGCAGAGCTTCTGCAAGGCAAAGGACACAGCTGACAAGATCAAAAGAAAGCCCACAGACTGGGAGAAGATCTTCACTAGCCATACAGCAGACAAGGGTCTCATATCTAAAATATACATATAACTCAAAAAACTAAATCCCCCAACAACAAATCCTCAACGAAACAACTGCCTGATTAACAAATGGGCTACAGACATAAAGAAAGAATTCTCTGAAAAGGAAATAAGAATGGCTAATAGACACATGAAGAAATGCTCAACCTCTCTAGTCATAAAAGAAATGCACATCAAGACAATGCTGAGATTCCAACTCACCCCAGCTAGAATGACTATAATCAAGAAATCTAGTAATAACAAATGCTGGAGGGGATGTGGACAAAAGGGAACCCTATTGCATTGTTACATATATTACATACAATATATGCAATATATTACATATGTTATATTATATATTATATGTAATATACATATACATATATATATATATATATATATATATATATAATTTGGGAGGGAGAAGGGATATTGCAGAACGCTTCAGTGGGGATTCAGGCTCATCCATGGTGATGATGAGATGTACAGGACACTATGTTGAAAATGACCTTTACAATGTGGGGTGGGTGGGGGTGGGAGGAGTTGGGGAGGTGTGGAGGAAAGTGATGGTAGGGGGAAAACAAATGAGGAGGTAGCAATGCTTGCTACAAAATGTACTTGTTACCCTACTCATGTAAGTGTAACCATTCCATACATTTTTTACTATATATATATATATATATATATATATATATATATATATATATATATATATATTCAAAAAACATGTTGCAAAGCCTGTAGGGACTGGACAAGTTTGTGGTTAGACATTTCTCTTAATATTGCTTTCCCAAGTTTAGGAACCAAAGGGGGTGGTCTATCATAAATTATTTTGAAGGGAGTTCTTTAACATAATGGATGCATCTTGCTTGAAGGAGAGCAAAGGAGAGGAAGCTTACCCAGTCATGGCCAGTGTCTGTAATTAATATGTTTCCTTTACGGTCTTATTCATTCTTTCTACCTGCCCTGACCTCTGAGGTGTATAAATACAATGTAACTTCCCATTTATTCCTAGGGCCTTAGGTAATAATTCAGTAACTTGGGCTGTGAAGGCCAGGCCATTGGTCAGTCCCCACTGCTAAGGGTAAGCCAAAGCTAGGAATTCTTTCATGCTGTAATTTTTAGGTGTTACCTTAGCAGTTTCATTTTTTGGGGGGAATGCCTTAACCCTGCCTGAAAAAGTGACCACTAGTAGTCAGAGATACCAATAACCATACTTTCCAGGTTTTCCTTCTGTGAAGTCCACTTCCCCAAATTTACCAAGTGAGGTTCTTCACATATACACCCTCTCCATGTAAATGCCTCAGCATTTACATGCTGGCAACTTTCTACATATATTACATATGCTTGTCAGGCTGAGGCTCCACTAGTTTTCAAGATAGTTTGAGGCAGTGGCCTAGGGCAATTTACCAGGTGACATAACCAGATATAAGCATTCAGAAGGCTTGAGCCTGTAACCATTTTTCACAAGTTCAGTCTGCACATTTGCAAACTTGTTACCACTGTTTTTGCTTATTCCTTTCATCTTAGCATGTTCCTCCCTCTTCAGTTTGACCAGGCCAGGGGGCCATGATGATTAACTGGGCCAGTGGATAATTGGGGCCCTGCTGGTTATTACGGTATCTCCATTGTGAACTAATAGCAATTGAAATTAGAGGTGTTATTTTGAGATTACAAACTCATGACATCGCAAACCCATTGCAACCTCATCATCACTGTGACATCAAAAAAAATTGTGAAATCACATTACCATTGTGACACCACAATCACATTGTAACATCTCAAACATATTGTGACCTCTTAGAAACTTTGAAAATACATATGAGCTTTGTAACATCACAGTCCCTTTGTCTACCCATATCCTCATTGTGAACTAATGGCAATTGAGACCAGACATAACATTGTGACATCACAAACTCTCCAGTGTGACATATCATTGTCATTATGACACCATAAGCTCAATTTGACATCACAATATGACAATGACATCATAGCATTATGACATTACATTGTCATTGTGGCATCATATACAAACTGTGAATGCCTATTCTGGGATTTATTTATATTTCAAATATGTCCTATGGGTTCATATCAGAAACCTATTGTGATCTCATAGCCATTGTGACATCACAATCCATTTGTCATGTCACATTGCCATTATGATATTACTAACATACTGTGACTTCACAAAAATGTTTTGTCCTCATAAATTTGTAACATGTTACCATTTTGATATCTGAGGCACTTTGTGAGCACATAAATTGTTTTCGACCTCATAATTTTTAAGGTATGACATGTGATATCAGAAATCCACTGTGACATGACCATTGTGTCACCATACTGCCAGATGTCATGACCATAATGTCACATTGTGACACCACCAACCTCTTAGTACTTCATCACTGTTGTGACAGCAAATAACTTTGGAGACATCACAGTCCCTGTGTGAACTCATATACTCATTTTGAACAAATGAGAATTGAGTTCCAGCATTCCATTTTGACATCACCAACCCACTGAGACAACACAAAAGTATTGTGACATTAACACTAGTGTGGCATTCTCAACTAATTGTGACATCAAACATTATTTTGAAATGATATTGTGACATCACTATGCCATCATGATATCACTGTCCCATTGTGTTTTCAAAAATCTAGTATGAGCTTATAACATTTTAGAAAATTCTTGCTGTTTGGGACTTCAAGCTCCTTCTGTGAATGTGTATTCTAACTGTAAACTACTAGCAATTAAAATTGGACATATTGTGATATTACAATTCATTATGACATCAGAAACCCATTGTGACCTCATCACCACTGTGACATCACAAAACAATTTCAGATCAAGAATGCCATTGTGACTCACCAAACCATTGGGACAGCACAAACCTATTGTGATGGCATCACCAACTAATTGTGACATCAATGATCATGACATGTCTATGATGTCACAATGACAATGTGATGTCTTAATGCTATGATGTCATTATATTTTCTGAAACCACAATGAAGGGTTGAACCACTGGTGATGATTTCCCAAAGGGTATGTGGTGTTACAATTGCATCTCTGATCTCAATTGTCATTAGTTCACAATGAGGATATGTGTATAGAAAGGAAAGGAACTGTGATGTCACAAAGGCCATTTTTTCAAAGGTGCTAAGATGTCATAATAATTTTGGACTGTCACAGTGTCGATGAAGTCAGAATGGGATTGTGATGTCACAACTAGTTTCTAGTTTCACAATAACATTGCAATTTCAATTGCTTCTAGTTCAAAATGAGGATACAAGTTCACAAAGGAGCTTGAAGCT
Source organism: Dipodomys merriami (assembly GCF_024711535.1). Classification (NCBI taxonomy): domain Eukaryota; kingdom Metazoa; phylum Chordata; class Mammalia; order Rodentia; family Heteromyidae; genus Dipodomys; species Dipodomys merriami. The sequence continues at coordinate 22,036 of NW_027203596.1, forward strand.
CCAAATCCCTTGAGTTTTGTAAAATGTTATGAGGTCATACGAGGTTTTTTAAAACACAATGGGACAACTATATCACAATGGCAATGTGATGTTACACTATCATATCATAATAATGTTTTTGTCACAGTTATTTGGTGATTCAATAATAGTGATGAGGTAATAGTTTTGTGATGTCACAATGGGTTGGTAATGCCACAATGGCATGCCAAATCACAATTGTCATTAACTCACAATGAATATATGAGATCACAAAAGGACAGTGATATCTACAACATCATGTGTTGTCACAAATGTTCTTAATTCCTAAGCGGTATTAGATTTCACAATGTGACACAATAGTCATGTCTGGCAGTATCATATCACAGTGGTCATGATGTCACAGTGGATTTGTAATATCACATCACACCTGAAATATTTTGAAATCACAAAAAGATTATGAGCTCACAAAGAGCCACAGATATAACAATGGCTGCATGGCAAAAAATTACAGAGGCAAGACAGGTTGGTGATCTCAAAGTGGGTTAGTGATATCACCATGGCAATATGATGTCACAAAGGGATTTTGATGATGACAAAGGTTATGAGGTCACAGGTTTCCGCTATCAACACACATGCCACATTTGAATTAGAATGAAATCACAGAATAGGCACTGCCAATGTATCTATGGCATCACAATGTCAATCTGATGTTATAATGCTATGATGTAATTGTAGTTTGGTGATATTACAATGAGCTGATGGTGTCATAATGACAGTGTCATGTCATACTGGTGATAATGTCATAGAGGGTTTGTGATGTTACAATGGCATGTCTGTTCTCAATTGTCCTGAGTTCATGATGATATGGGTACACAAAGCAATTGTGATGTTACAAACGCCATGTGCTTTTTCAAAGGTGTTAAGAGGTCAAAATAAGTTTGGCTTGTCACAATGTAATCATGATGTCACATTAGCAATGTGATGTCACAATGTTTTTTGATGTCACAGAGGTAATGAGGTAACTTGGGTTTGTGATATCAAAAAGAGTTTTTAATATCACAATATGTCCAATATCAATTGCTACTATTTCACTATGAGGATAGGCGTTAATGAGGAACTTGAAATCCCAAAGGTCATGAATTTTCTAAAATGTTATGAGGTCATAATCAAATTGTGAAAACTCAATGGGACAGTGATATCACAATGGCAATGTGATGTCAAAATATCATGGCTTAACAATGTTTTGATGTCACAATTGGGTGGTGATGCCATACTGGTGATGAAGTTACAATGGTTTTGTGATGTCACAATGGGTTGGTGATGTCACTATGGCATGCCGGATCTCAATTTTCATTGTTTTAATGAGTATATGAAATCACAAGGGAACTGTGATATCTCCAAAGGCATGTGTTGTCACAAATATTCTGCAGTCCTAACAGGTTTGTGATGTCACAGTACTTTAGTGATATAACAATGGCAACGTGATATCACAATGGGTTTGTGATTCCACAGTGCTTGTGAAGTCACAATGGATTATTGATGTCACAATGGGTTTGTAATATCCCAATCACACCCAAATTCAAATGCTAGTAGTTCACAATGAGGATAGGAGTACACAGCTAAATCTTGAAATCCCAAAGGCAATACATTTTCTAAATTATTGTGAAGTCATAATTGGTTTGTGAAAACCCAATGGGACAGCGATATCACAATGGCAATGTGATGTCACAATATCATGCCATAATAATGTTTTGATATCACAATTGGTTATGCCATACTGGTGGTGTAACAATGTTTGTGAAATCACAATCAGTTGGTGATGTCACAATGGAATGGCAGACCTCATTTACATTAATTCACAATGAGTATATGAGTTCAAAAAGAGACTTTGAAGTCTCCAAAGGCATGTGCTTTCATAAAAGTGATGAAGTCCTTACAGGTGTGGGATGTCACCATGTGACACTATACTCATGAAACCTAGCAGTGTGATGTCACAATGGTCATGATGTCACAGTTTCTGATATCATGTCATACTTGACATATAATGAGGTCAAAAAACTGATTATGAGCTAACAGAGGTTTAAGATATAACAATGGCAGCAGCAGGTCAAAAATATATGAGAACAGGATAGATTTGTGATGTCACAGTGGATTAGTGTTATCACAATGGCAATGTGATGTCACACTGGATATGAAGTGACAATGGGTTTCTGATGTCAAAATTCATGCCACTTTTGAAATAGATTGAAGTCACAGAATAGGAATTCACAATGTGTCTAGGACATCACAATGACAAAGTGATGTCAAATGGCTATGATGTCATTGTAGATTGGTGATGTCACAATGAGCTTGTGTCATAAAGACAATGGGATGACAATTGACCTGATGTCCCAAGGGGTGTGTGATGTTACATTTTCATGTGCACATCTCAACTGTTAGTTCACAATGAGGATACGGGTACACAAAGGAAGTGGGATATCACAAAGACCATGTGTTTATTTTTTTTAAAGATGCTAACAAGTCATAATAGATTTGTCATTTCACAATGTGATTGTGATGTCACAATGGCAATGTCATGTCCCAATTGGTTTGTTATGTCACAATGGTGATGAGGTTACTTTTGGTTTGTGATGTCACAACGATTATAATATCACACTCACATGTCAAAATTCAATTGCTACTAGTTCACAATGAGTACACACTGTAGGCGCTTCAGGTTATGAGGTCCTATTATACGTTTTTGGAAAAAGATAGGACAGTGGTATTACAATACAATGTGATGTCACTATATCAAGACATAATAATGTTTTGATGTCACATTTAGTTGATGGTGCCATAATATTGATGAGGTTAAAATAGGTGTATATCACAATTTTCTGGAAATATCACAATTACATTCGGGATATCAATTGTCTTTAACTCAGATTGAGTATATGAGTTCACAAAGGGACTGTGATGTCTCCAAAGGCATATGTTGTGACAAATGTGACGTCCTAAAAGGTTTGTGATGTCACAATGTGATACAATGTCAGGATATCTGGCAGTGTGATGTCTCTGTGGTCTGAGGTCACTGTTGATTTCTGATATCACATTTCATACTTGAAGTATCATGAGGTCAAACACAGATTATGAGTTCACAAAATTCCTGATACCACAATGAATGCATGACACAAAAATTATGAGGACAGGACCAATTTGTGATGTCAGAGTGGGTTAATGATATCACAATAACAATGTGATATTACAAAGGGATTGTGATGTCACAAAGCTAATGGGGTCACAATGCGTTTCTGACATCAACCAACATGCCACATTTGAGACAGAATGGAATTACAGAATAAGCATTCACAATGTTTCTAGGATATCACAATGACAATGTGATGTCAAAATACAGATATAATTGTAGCTTTGTGACATTTTCTTTAATAATTCATCTATAGAGGGGCAACTGGGTTGGTTGTATATATTAACTATGGTGATTAATGCTGCGATAAAACATAGTTGTGTTGGTAGATTTCTTATGGCCTTGTTTCTGATTCTTTGGGTAAATGCTCAAAAGTGGGATGCTGGGTCAAAGGGGAGCTCTATGTGGATCTGTTGAGGGATCTTCTTACTGCTTTCCAGTATGAAGTTTCCACTCCCAGCAACAAAGAAGTACAGTTCCCTTTTGGACACATTCCCAACAGCATCTGTTATTATTAGATTTTTTTTTTATTTTGTTGGTCATGTGGCCTGAACTATTGGACTGGGTGCTGTCCCTCAGGTCTTCAGCTGAAGGCTAGCGCTCTACCATTTGAACCACAGAACCACTTCCAACTTTTTGTGCTTATGTGGTGCTGAGGAATTGAACTCAGGGCCTCATGCATGCAAGGCAAACACTCTACCACTGAGCCACCTTCCCAGCCACCAGATTTCTTGATTGTAGCCATTCTAACAGGGGTGAGGTGGAATCTCATTTTTTTGGAAGAACAAAGGAAAGGCTTACTGCCAGTAAGGGGACAGGCAAGTCCCCATCTTACCAGGTAAGAGGAAGTGAGAAGTGCTGGCTACTGTTTCAGGTGACCTTTTACTAAGCCCATGTAGTAGAGGCAGTAATGATCAGCCCCTACCCCCTTTCCCTGAGAGATCACGTTGATGGTTTTTTTATATTATTTTAATAGAGTTAGAAATTATATAAATTATTGTTTAGTATTTTCTTTTATTGTATATATTTTTATTGTAAAGATACTCTATAGAGGGATCATTATTACATGAGTAAGTTAATGAATATATTTCTTATTGAACATTGTTACCACCCCCTTTGTTTTTCTCCTACAATCCCTTCCCTCCCCACCTCCTCAACTCTTCCATCTCCCCTAAGTTCGTTTTCTACATAGTGTCTTATACATATCATTGTTACAATGGGTCAACTTGTATCCTCATTTAAGCATTTTGTCATTTCCCTTTCCCTCCCCAAACTAGAAAAATGTATATACAAGACGCAGGGCACTAAAAACATTGACAACAGTAGATATTCCATGGGGTAAAATATTCATAAGAAACTATCAGCACACTATAAATACATTAAAAACAATAGCAAGGAAGATAAAACCACTTGTGTCCTTATCTTGGGGTTCACTTCGCTAGTATCATCTTATATGGTCATATGTACATCTTATGTGGTCATATGTACCTTTTCTGCTTGTTCTAGACAAATACTAGTAATTGCAATAACGGAAACCATGGGATCTCTGTTTATTTGGGCCTGTCTTACATCCCTTAATATAAATTATTCCAAGCCTTTCCATTTCATAACAAATGGGGCCGAGTCATTCTTTCTGATGGAGGTATAGAATTCCATTGTATATGTATTATGAGGTCAAACTATGTAAAAAGACAACTGAACAGTGATATCACAATGGCAGTGTGATGTCAAAATATCATGTTATAATAACGATTTGATGTCACAATTAATTGGTGAGGCCATACTGGTCATAATAGGATTGTAATGACACAAAGGGTTGGTGTTGTCACAATGGCATGATGGGTCTCAATTTTCTTTAATTCACAATGAGTATATGTGTTCACAAAGGTACTGTGGTGTCTCCAACGGTATGTGTTGTCTCAAATGTTCTCAAGTCCTAACTGGTTTCTATTTTCATAATGTAACACAATGGTCATGATATCTGGCAGTGTGATGTCATAATGTTCAAGATGTCACAGTGGATTTTTGATATCACATGTCATATTTGAAATATTATGAGGCTAATACCAGAATATTAGCTCATAAAGGGCCTAAGATGCCAAAATGGATGCATGTTGCAAAATTTATGAGTACAGGACAGGTTTTTGATGCCACATGGTTTAGTGATATCACAATGACAATGTGATGTCACAAAGTGATTGTGATGTCACAATGGTTATGAGTTCAAAATGGGTTTCTGATATCAAGCCACACACTTTTTACAGATAACCTCTTTGCTTTTGCTTGTTCCTAAATGTAGAAAAGACCGTCTCTTGGTTTCCTACCACGATTTCACAAACATGAAAAGTGAGATCTCCTCAGAGACTCAGGTTCTTTTTTTGGTGGGGGGGAGGTCCAGTCTTGGGGCCTGAACTCTGAGCCTGGGCACTGTCCCTCAGCTCTTCAGCTCAATGCTAGCGCTCTACCAATTGAGCCACAGAGACACTTCTGGCTTTTTTCTTTTTGCTTATGTAGTGCTTTTTGCTTATGTAGGGACTCAGTTTCTTGTATAAAATATATTTCTAGTTTTAAAGATTCTTCAAGTGAGTAACTTCATAATTTCCTTAAGTTTAATGAAAAGGAAGACAGAAAAGTTATTGGTGAAGTCTCAAGATCAAAGCAGTGGTAGATCAAATTAAGTGTAGAGAATTTGAAAAGGTAAATCAGAGATAGTTAGGAGGTCTAATCTTATTCAAGTGATCTTTGATCAAGTCAGCCAAACCTTAGATGAATTAAGACTGTCTGACCTGTTCATGCCTTTCTGGCCACTATTGTCCTTCCCTAGACTCTTGGATTTCCCCCCTCTATGTTAGTACTATTTTTGTTTTCTACTGCTGCCTTTGGTTTGCTAAACTCTTGAGAAAATTATTTTCCAGGACCTCTTCAGTGTTTCCCTTTCTGTTAATTCTTTCCCTTCTTAAAAAGTAGTCCTGAATTCTCTTGTGATATTATTCTCCTGTGTATTTCCCTACTTTCTTAACTAAGTCCTAAGAAAACATTTAGTGTCCTTTATTCCTCATCCTCTATTACCTTTTCATCAGTTTCTATCTGAGGTCTGGCTCCTCAGAAGCAGACTCTAGAACATGGATTCAAATGCAAATAGCTTACATGGAAAATGATCCCAGGTCATACAATAGGAGTGGCACAACAGTGAGCTAGGAAGAAGGCAGCCATTGATGGCATGCAGTCAGCATCATTTTTATGCTGATGATTTTCAAATATTTGTCTCCAGCTTGTATCTATGCTTCAGAGTCCAAATTCACAAATCTTCTGAAACCCAACTGCTACAAACATTGGCATAAGGAAAACATTCAAGGCCTACCACTCCTAATCCCTGAATATGTTTTTTTTTTTTTTTTTTTTGTCGGCCGTGGGGCTTGAACTCTGGGCCTGGGCGCTGTCCCTCAGCTCTTCAGCTCAAGGCGAGCGCTCTACCACTTGAGCTACAGCGCCACTTCCGGTTTTCTGGTGGTTTATTGGAGATAGGAGTCTCACGGTATCTCCTGCCCGGGCTGGCTTTGAACCACGATCCTCAGATCTCAGCCTCCTGAGTAGCTAGGATTACAGGCGTGAGCCACCAGCGCCCGGCCCCTGAATATGTTGACATTGAGTAAGTTACTTCTCCAAGTTCCAGGCAATGCTTATGCAAGAACAGGGACAATAACAGTGCCATCAGTATAAATGTCTTAATTATGAAATGAGGTTGTTTATGTTAAGTAGTAAGAAGAGTGCCTATTACACTGGAAGCAGTAAGTACTCACTCAGGATCTGCCATTACTGGTGTTATGATAACTTTCTCCACAAACCAATTTCTTTTCTTACTTTTTTTTTTAATTTTTTTTTATTGTAAAGATACTATACAGAGGGTTACAGTTACATGAGTGAGGTAATGAGTACACTTCCACTTCCTCTTGAACATTGTTACCCCCTCCATTGTTTTCCCCCTACCATCCCCTCCCTCCCTCCCTTCCCCAAGGTTCTTTTTTTTTTTTTTTTTGATTGTGATTAAGTGATTACTTAATTTCCGGAAATTCACAGTATTGTGGAATAATGATGCTCATTTAAAGTCACAAGTTCATTCTAACTTTCCTGGAGCAAATTGTCTATCACAGTCTGTAATATATAACGGTGCTCATATGTTATATACCATATATGTGATCAGCAGCATGGGGATATTTAGTAGTGGTTCAACCTGATGAGTGGGAGTTCTTTGTTTCTTAAGTCCTGTTAGTTTTGTCATATCACCTAACATTTTGGATTCATCATCCACTTATCAGGGAGACCATGTACTGTTTGTCTCTTCGTTCTTGGCTTACCTCGCTCAACATGATTCCTTCTAGCTCCATCCATTTTCCTGCAAATGCCATTATTTTGTCATTTCTAATGGCTGCATAATATTCCATTGTGTATAGATACCACAATTTTTGGATCCATTCATCTGTGGTGGGGCATCTAGGTTGTTTCAATATCCTAGCTATTGTGAACAGTGCTGCAATAAACATGGAGGTTCACGTGTCCTTGTATATTGGTTCCTGTTGTTCAGGGTAGATGCCTAGAAGTGGTATGACTGGGTCGTAAGGGAGGTCAATCTTTAGCTTTCTAAGGACCCTCCAGACTGCTTTCCAAAGTGGTTGTATGAGTGTACATTCCCACCAGCAGTGTAATAGCGTTCCTCGTTCTCCACATCCCCTCCAGCATTTGTCGTTGGCTGATTTGTGGATGTGGGACATTCTGACTGGGGTAAGGTGGTATCTCAGGGTTGTCTTTATTTGCATTTCCTTCACCACCAGGGATGATGAACATTTCCTCATGTGTTTCTTTGCCATTTTTATTTCTTCATTTGAGAAGTCCCTCTTTAGTTCCCTTGCCCATTTAGTAATTGGTTTGTTGGGTTTGGGAGGGATTAGTTTCTTGAGTTCCCTGTATATACAGGATGTTAACCCCTTGTCTGATATATTGCTGGTAAATATTTTTTCCCAATTAGTTGGTTGTCTTTCTAGCTTGGTTGCGATAGCTTTATCTGTGCAGAAGCTTTTTATTTTAAGGTAGTCCCATTTGTCAAGTCTCTCTCCAATTTGTTGTGACCCTGGGACTCTGTTCAGGAAGTTCCTTCCTGTGCCTATTAGTTCAAGTGTCTCTCCTACTCTGTCCTGCAGTAGTTTCAGAGATTCAGGTTTAATGTTAAGGTCTTTAATCCATTTTGAGTTGATGTTGGTGCATGGTGATAGGCTGGGGTCCACTTTTAGTTTTCTGCATGTGGCTGCCCAGTTTTCCCAGCACTAACGGTTGAAGAGGCTGTGTTTCTTCCATTGTATGTCTTTGGCTCCTTTGTCGAATATCAGCTGGCTGTAGGCATGTGGATTTATTTCTGGATCTTCTATTCTGTTCCATTGGTCTTCGGGTCTGTTTTTGTGCGAGTACCATGCTGTCTTTGTTATTATAGCTCTGTAGTAGAGTTTGAAGTTCGGCATGGATAGCCCTCCCATATTGTCTTTATCCCCTAGAATTGTTTTGACTATTCTAGGTCTTTTGTTGTTCCATATGAATTTTTGGACTGTTTTCTGTATTTCAGTGATGTACGTCATTGGGATTTTAATAGGAATTGCGTTGAATTTGTATATTAGTTTTGGAAGTATTACCATCTTTACTATATTAACTCGGCCTATCCAGGAGCATGGGAGGTCTTTCCATTTCCTAGTGTCTTCTGCAATTTCTTTCTTTAACTTTTTATAGTTCTCATTAAATAGTTCTTTTACATCTTTGGTTAGGTTAATTCCTAAATATTTTATTTTTCGGGAGGTTATTGTGAATGGGGTTGCTCCCTTTATTTCCCTCTCTTCCTGTACATTATCAGTGTATAGGAAGGCAACTGATTTTTGTGGGTTTATTTTGTATCCTGCTATTTTGCCGAAGTGATTTATGATTTCTAAAAGTTTGGGGATGGAGTTTTTGGGATCGTGGAGGTATAGTATCATGTCGTCTGCAAAAAGGGATAGTTTAACTTCTTCTTTCCCTATGCGGATCCCTTTAATGTCTTTTTCTTGCCTTATTGCCCTGGCTAAGGGTTCTAGGACTATATTGAAGAGGAGTGGAGACAGTGGGCATCCTTGCCTTGTTCTTGATTTTAGGAGAATTGGTTGTAGCTTTTCCCCATTAAGTATAATATTGGCTATTGGTCTGTCATAAATGGCTTTTATTGTTTTTAGAAATGTTCCTTCTATTCCTATTTTCTCCAGAGCTTTTAGCATGAATGAATGTTGAATTTTGTCAAAGGCCTTTTCTGCATCTGTAGCGATAATCATGTGATTCTTGACCTTGGCTCTGTTGATATGTTGGATTACATTTCTTGACTTACGTATGTTAAACCATCCCTGTGTCTCTGGGATGAAGCCTACCTGGTCATAGTGAATTATTTTTTTTATGTGTTTCTGGATTCTGTTAGCTAGAATCTTGTTAAGGATCTTTGCATCTGTGTTCATCAAGGAGATTGGCCTGTAATTCTCCTTTTTGGTTGGGTCTTTGCCTGGTTTGGGGATGAGTGTGATATTGGCTTCGTAGAATGAGTTTGGGATAGCTCCTTCCTTCTCTGTTTCTCTGAAGAGCTTGAGGAGTATGGGTATTAGTTCTTGTTTAAAGGTCTTATAGAATTCTGCTGTGAATCCATCTGGTCCTGGGCTTTTTTTTGTTGGAAGACTTTTGATAGCTTCCTGTATCTCATTATAGGATATTGGCTTATTTAATTGGTTAACTTCTTCTTTGCTCAGTTTGGGCAACTTGTATTTCTCTAAAAATGCATCCATTTCTGCCCGATTTTCTTCCTTTAGAGAGTATAGCTTTTGAAAGTAGTCTGTTAGAATTGTTTGGATATCTTGGGTACGTGTTGTGATGTTTCCCGTGGCATCCCTAATCCTATTAATATGGGTTTCCTCTCTTCTTTTTTTAATTAATCTAGCCAATGGGCCATCAATTTTGTTTATTTTTTCAAAGAACCAGCTTTTTGTTTGGTTTATTTTGGTTATGGTTTTCTGATTTTCTAATTGGTTAATCTCTGCTTTTAATTTGGTTATCTGGCTTCTTCTAGTAGCTTTAGGTCCCATTTTTTCCTGTTTTTCTAGCTGTTTTAATTGCAACATGAGATTATTTACTTGGTCTGTCTCCATTCTCTTGATGTGGGCACTGAGGGCAATAAATTTGCCCCTCAGGACTGCTTTTGCTGTGTCCCACAAGTTTCTTTGTGAGGTGTTTTCATTTTCATTGAGTTGTAGGAAATGCTTTATTTCTTCTCTGATCTCTTCTGTTATCCAGGCATTGTTAAGGAGTGTGCTGTTCAATTTCCATGTATTGGAGAAATTTCTGCGGTATGCTTTGTTATTGAGAGCTAGCTTGATTCCACTGTGGTCAGATAGGATACAGGGGATTATGTCGATCCCTTTGTATTTGCTTAAGTTCCTTGCATGAACTATGATATGGTCTATTTTGGAGAAAGTTCCGTGAGCTGCTGAGAAGAATGTGTACTGTGTTGTTTTAGGGTGAAATACTCGGTAGATGTCAGTTAATTCCGCTTGCAGTATGGTCTCTCTTAATTCGGTAGCTTCTTTGCCAATCCTCTGGTTGGTAGACCTGTCCTTTGGTGAGAGTGGTGTGTTAAAGTCTCCTAGTATTATCGTATTGGGATCTATTTTATTCTGTAAGTTTGAGAGCATTTGTTTGACATATCTGGGTGCACCAATATTTGGGGCATATAAGTTGATGATGGTTATATCCTCCTCTTGGATTGTTCCCTTTATTAATATGTAGTGTCCGTCCTTGTCTTTCTGTACTGATTTTAATGAAAAGTTTATTTTGTCAGATATCAGGATAGCTACACCTGCTTTCTTACTGGGGGCGTTTGATTGGTAGATCCTTTTCCACCCCTTCACTCTGAGTTTGTTTGTATGTTTGGCTGAGAGGTGGGTCTCCTGAAGGCAACAGATGGATGGGTCTTGTTTTCTTATCCAGTCCTCAGTTCGTTTTCTTTTAATTGGCGAATTCAGCCCATTTATATTAAGAGAAAGTATAGAGAGATGCATTGTTGTCCCTGCCATTCCGTTTTCCTAAGTTTTTCTTTTTTCCTTTCCTCCTGTGCTTGCTCAGTTAGACTTTGAGTAACGCCTGTTTGGGGCAGGCCCCAGTTCCTGGCTGCTTTCTTCAGGTTGTGTCCCCCCTCTTAGAATTCTTTGTAATGCTGGCTTAATGTTTATGTATTCATTTAGTTTTTCTTTGCTATTAAAAGTTTTCAGTTCTCCATCAAATGTGAATGCTAGCTTTGCCGGGTAGATCAGTCTGGGTTGGCAGTTATTGGCTCTCAGGGCTCGTATGGTGCTTTCCCAGGCTTTTCTTGCATTCATTGTTTGTGTGGAGAGATCTGCAGTAATTCTTATTTTTTTCCCATTGTAGTATAGCTCCTTCTTCATTTTTGCTGCATGCAGGATTGTTTCCTTATTATTCAGATCTATCATTTTTACTATAATGTGTCTAGAAGTGTTTCTCCTGGGGTCTTGCTTGTTGGGTGTTTGATAAGCTTTTGTGATGTAGTTAAGATGTTCGTTTTTGAGGTGGGGAAAATTTTCATTGATTATATTGTTAAATAGGTGTTGCATTCCCTTGCTCTGGAATTCCTCACCTTCGTCCACTCCAATTATGCGAAGGTTAAATTTTTTAGCATTATCTGCTTGCTCTTGAATATCCCTTTGGTTTAATTTGAGTGATTTTTCCATATCTGTCACTTTTTGGTCCAGTTGGTGTATTCTGTCTTCTGTATCTGACACTCTACCTTCCATTTCATTCACTCTGTTGACAGTGGCTTCTATTGTGGTTTGCATGGAGGAAATGGATCCCTTTATGGATTCAATGTTGGTTCTCAGAGTACTGATCTCACCTATCAATGAGGTATGCATTACCTCTAATTTGGCGTTTATCTCACTTCTTACTGAGGTTTGTGCAGCTTCTATTTTTGCATGCATCTCTTGTTTGATACCCTGTATCTCTTTGGATAGTTCATCCTTGTGCTCTTTCAATTTCTGATCAATTTCTCGCTTTATTTCTTGAGTCATTGCCTCCAGCAACCCTTGGAAGTAGCCTTTGTCTTCCATTCCTGCTTTGCTCCCACTGGGGCTCTCCCCTGTGTGGCTGCTGGCTTTTGAGGTGAGCTTGCTGTCCTGGGTGGTAGTAAACCTTGTGATTTTTCTCTGTGATTTTCGCATGGAGGTTCAGGAGACTGCTCTTCAATTTTGTTTTGGTGTGTCTGTCTTTGCTTGGTTGCTGGTTCTGTATTGGTAGAGAGAGTCTGTGCCTGATCTGGGTTCTGTTGGGAGCCTATTTCCAGCTGCTATTCTGACTTACTTAGGATTCTCAGCTCTCTGCTGTAGATTGCTGGCAGTTCCCACCTTTGGAAGGGTTGAGCAGCCTAGACTGCTTGTGTTTGCTCCTACGGGTGCTCTTTTGAAGAACAGATCCTCTGGATGCACTCTCCCAAATGCTGGAGTCTGCTATGGGCTCCTGATGTGTTTTTGTTTATTTGTTTTGGGCTGGTTGTGGGCTTGAACTCTAGGTTTGGGTGCTGTCCCTCAGCTTTTCAGCTCAAGGCTGGCACCCTACTGTTTGAGCCACAGCACCACTTCTGACCCTTTTTGCTTTTGTGATGCTGAGGAATCAGATCCAGGGCCTCATACATCCAAGACTATCACTCTATTGCTGAGCTGCCTTAACAGTCTGAGCTCCTGCTTACTATCAGGTGCTGGCAGCCTGTGTTGCCCAATTCCCAGTCTAGGGTATATGGGTGGAGTTTTGGTGGGGTTTGGGCTTCTCTTGTCCTGGGCCTCCAGGTCTTTTGTTGTCACAGGCGTGCTTCCCGGGGGAGTGTTGTTTCTTGGTTTTCTCCCCTCTGTTGAGGCGTATGCTCAGCTTTTTACTTCAATTGGGAGGAGTTGGTTGTGTTGTTCAGGCGCCGGATCCCCGGGCCTGGTTCCGGCCCCAGCCTGGAGCGCGCTTGTTAGGCCTGTGCTGATGTGTATACCACCTAGGTTATGCAGCCTGGAGCGCACTCGTTAGGCCTGTGCTGATGTGTATACCACCTAGGTTATACAGCCTGGGGGATACAGTTCAAATTTCTTCTACTGTTGGTAGTCTTGACCCAGGGGCGCTGTTCCTGGCTTGGGCATTTAAGCTCCCTTCCAGGGGTGCTCTTGCTCTAGCCTGGCCAGCTGAGTGTGCTCCATGGGCTGGTGGAGCTCTCAAACAGTTCCCAGTTTTAGTGGGTCCTGTGGTCCGGGTGCTGGGGTAGGGAGTCTAGGTCAGGGTCTGGGGATTCCCTCCAGCTCTGGTCTCCCTTGAGGGATACACTTCCCCTGTGGGGTACTCACCCTGGAGCTGGTTGTTTCTGTGTGGTGTAGGTCGTCAGTTGTTGTTGCAATCCGGGCTGGGTTGGGCGGTGGTGGCTCTGTGTGATTCTTTTCTGTCTCTGCCTCTGTCGAAGCTGTCGGGTCAAGAGTGTCCACGCTCAGGCAGCTTCTTCTCCGTACCTCTGGGGCCCGAGTGACCCCGCCGGGTCGTTGCGATCGTGATTGGGCAGGCGGGTGGTCTGCAGACAGGACCCTTTGTCGCGCTGCTGGCGCCAAGCGGCTTTGGTGGGATGGAACCTCTCTGCTCGGGTGGAGAGTGCTGGATCATTGCGATCACGATCAGGTGGGCCGGGTGGTCTGCCGACAGGTCCTTTTGTCACTCTGCTGATGCCGAGCGGCTTTGGCGGGATGGAGCCTCTCTGCTCGGGTGGAGAGTGAGGGGTGGGGGTGGGATCCTCGTGGAGACTCCCGGCTGGTAGGTTTCTCTGTTCCTGGCGATCTGCTGTTCTGCAAACCAGTACCTGATGTTCTGAAAGCGGCCCCCTGTGTCTCTGCTGTGTCTCTGGGGCTCCCACAGCCCCCGCCGGGCTGGCTGGCCGGCGGCTTGGCGCACTGCCGCGCGGCCAGTAAAGGTTGGGGGAGGGGTCTTCACTTTTCTCTGTTTTGAAATTCTTCTTTTCCTCTCTTTCTTTTTTTGTTATTCTCCGCCTCTGGTTTTTCTCTGAGTGTTCGTCTTTTTGTTGTTGTCAGTCTCTTGGGGAGATTAAGCGTTGGAACTCGAACTCTCTTTTTGGTTGGAGAGAGCTGTGGTGTTTCCCTACTGCCCCGTCGCCATCTTGGTCCCCCCTCTCCTCTTTTCTTACTTTTTAAGAATTCGAAATTCACCATTTATTAACTCCAAATGAAATAATGTCTCTTGTCATCGTCTTTGAGATTTGCATATGCAATTAAGAGAGAGGTTTATGAGGAAACTTTAAAGTTGGTAAATCGGTGGCACTGATATCATGAAAATCTACAGGTCTATATTAACATCTCTCCACAAACTAATTTCCTGTTACACATTCTATGTCTTTGTTAATAGCAATTCCATCTATCACTTGCATCAGAAATTTTAAAGTGCTCCTAGAATCTTTCTCACTCTCAACATGAGGCACCACATCCTGCCAACTCCGACTCCCACATACTTCTTAAATTTGTCATTTCCTCTACATCGTTCTTCCTCTGCCTAATGCCAGCCCTCAGAATGCCTTGCTTAGATTAGAATTCTTTGGAGGGTTATCTCTAACTACAGGTTGATTATAGTGTCTGACACAAAATAATCACTTAATAAATGTTTGAATGAATAAATATCATCAAATCATCTCTAATACAAGAAATGATACCATAGTACTCTGGGTGCTTTGGAGTTGCCCTAGATTCCACATTTTAACCTCTGCCCTTTAACTTCTACCTTCAAATGTACCTTGAATCTGAGCAGCTTTTAACACCACCCCTCATCTGTTCACCTAGACTTTGTTACTCTTGACTTTTAAAGTGCCAAAGCTCCTTTCACTATTGAAAGGCAACCAATGAAGGATTTTTACATACATCCCAGGGGACCACGTGGAGGCAAGCAGGCACAGGAGAAAGGTTATTACAAGGTTTATTAGAGAAGCCATATTTCCCCCAAGAGGAGCACATGGCACCTGTCCATAAGCAGGTAGCAGGAGGGTCTGGGGCAGGAAGTGAGGTAGGTGGGAGCTCAGGTGGGTCCTGGCAGAGAGAGGGAAAGGCCAGGTGTATGGCGAGAACTCCAGGGCTGGGAGGAGCTCAGGTCTGGGAGGAGCTGAGGACCAAAGGTGAGCATAATGCTTATAACTAGGCCTTTTTGCATTATCTTTCTGTGTTCTCTATTGACTTCTCTAACCTTATTGTTTCACCTGTCCATTCCCTCACCTTGTTTTGGTCATAGTCACCTTTGTGACATTCCACCAACAAACAAAACCTTCAGTGTTTGCAATCATAGTTTTCCTGCTTGGACCACTCTTTCCCTGGGTCTCTACCCAGCTGTGAATTTACAGTAGTTTTTTTTTTTTTTGTGTGGGTACTGGGATAAGAACTCAGGGCCTGGAAGCTTTTGTACTCAAAACTGGCTTGCTATCATTTGAGCTACAGTCTCACTTCCAGTTTTTTGGTGTTCAATTAGATATAGGAGTTTCACGGATTTTCCTGCCTGGGTTGGCTTCAAACCATGATCCTCAGATCTCAGCCTTTTGAATAGCTAGGATTACAGGCATTAGCCCCCAGGCCCCAGCCATAGTTCAAAGTCTTAACTCTCCACAATTATCTCCTTCTCTGTATTTTCACATCTTACTGTCTTTCTCCATCTTAGAATGTAAGCTTCTTAAAGTAGAATTTATGACTTCTTTTGATTGTCATCTAGATCTTAAGACCAAAGCTAGCATATAGCAGCACCTCAATAAATATTTGTTAATAAACATTTATTGATTACTGTTTAAAATGAACACTCAATAAGATGTACAAGATGTTAAATCAAAAAACGAACTTTACCAGTTGTTTAAGGATACAGGTGGACCTGTTGCAACAATGAGAAGTACAAGTTGTCATGTCCAAAACGAGCTTTACAACGTCGGTGCGGGGGGGGGGGGGAAGGGGGGGAAGGAGAAGGATTGGGATTGGGGGGAGGGGGGAGGCTGGGAAGGGATGTGAAGGGTAAACAAAGGAGGAGGCTGCAATGCTTGGTAAGAAATGTACGCATTATCCTGCCCATGTAATTGTAACTCCTCTGTACAGTATGTTCACAAATAAAATAAAATTAAATTAAAAAAAAAACAATGAACTTTACAAGTGGTGGGGGATGGGAGGGCAGGGATGGTAAGGGGAAACAAAGGAGAAGGCAACAATGCTTGATAAGAAATGTATTCATTACCTTGCGAATGCAATATCAATATCAATAGGAAAACATCAACTATCTTTTATAGGTAAGAATAAGAATAGAACTTGGAAAATTAGAAAACTGATTAATATGATACTTCTAACTTGATCCTTTTTTGAAAATTCCTTTATTGCCAATAAAATGTGGGATAGTTAAAGAAATACGAAAGCATCCTAATGTAAAGCAAATTGCTATATGTTTGCTTAGGATTGCTCAGCAGCAATCCTAAGGAAAAAAAAATCTTATAAACAGGGTGAATTCAAAGACCACCTTCTGTTATTCAGGTCACTCAGTAGACAACCATTTAACATAATATGTAATGAATATTCTTTCATTTCTCAACAAATTACAGCAATACTAACACCTTCATGAAATAGAGCATTCCCAGTTTAACTTCTTTGATGACTGAGTTGAAATTAGATGAAAGGGGCAGGGGTGTAATTAACAGATGTTTCCAGTTTAGGGGCCAAAAGCTGCTCTGGAAATTGCAGGTGGCATAGCCATGTCATAGCCTCCACCTTGCACTTGTCCTGGAAATTCTCAGCAAGATTATGTTCTCTTGATTTCCCTTGAGAATCCCTGTACCAAAAACAGCTCTTGTGGTAAACTTGAGCTGAGAAACAAATTGAATCAAGAACACTCCCATGATTCCCATTACTAGAGTATACTGCTTCTTTTAATTATAGCACAGAGATTTATTTTGAGATATTTGAGGGGAAGAGAAACTACAAGTATATTTTTAAAGACAGGGACAAGAAAATGAGCCTGTCATGTTTTGGCACTGTCATGATTGAGGGACGAGCTTTAGGCCACATGGTGTGGTAATTTGACAACATAAACCCCTTTTTGATTTCTACTTAGGTGAATAATGACAAAATAGAATAACTGAACTGTTTAAAGGTAAAGATTTTAGGTTCATATGTCAAAGCCAAAATTAAACAAAAATACATATAGCTTTTGAATTGCTTATATAGCACAAAGCCTAAGCAACATGGTTATTTTTGTTTCCCTGAACTGTAAAATGACAAATTTGAGATCTTAGAAAAATTAATGATGGAGGAGAAGCCTGGTGTCTCATGCCTGTAATCCAATCTACTGAGGAGATTAATATTGGGTGGGCTGTGGTTCAAGGTCAGCCTGGGTAAAAAGTTGGAGAGACTCCATCTCAACCAATAAAAACTGGGTGTAATGGCCCATGCCAAGTTTAAATTGGAAAGAAACAAGACGGCTGTGGACTAGAATAGTCCAGTCATAGTCCAGAGGATCTCTTTAGAAAAATAACTGAAACAAAAACAACTTGGTGAATGGCTTAATTGGTACAACACTTGCAGGGCAAAACCATGAGCTCAAATTGCAGTACTGAAAAAAAAAGGAAATGAAAAGTTATATTTTAGTTTATTCTTCCTAAATATTGAAAATTGACATTTTCTTTTAGATATCAGATTGACATTAAAACGTATGAAGCATTTGGCTATTATGGTAGAAAATTCTAGCTGTTGATATTGAATTTTTCTGTTCTTTCTAGGCATCCAGCTAGACTGAATTTATTGCTGACAGTATCTTAAAGTTACTGCAGCGTGACTCCAGTCAACAGAATGAGAGCAAAGAAAATGCATAGTCCTTTAGGGCCAGTCCATAACAGGTACCTTGTGTAGTTGTCTCTGTCCCTTTCCCTTCAAATTTGACAAAAATGAAAGTAATGTTCTTGAAAAAAACTTAATGAAGTTGTTAAAGCTACAGGATGAAAGAATATGAATCTTTGAATCATTTTGTAGGAAGTTATTTTTCAATCAGTCTTTGACCACAGTGAAGGAAAATTTCTCTCAAATGGACCCTCTGAGATATGGGAATTTTTTTTTTTTGTTATTTTAGTGTTTATTCAGGGACTGGGCACTGTTTCTGAGCTCCTTCTGCTCAAGGCTAGTGCTCTATCACTTAAGCCACAGTGCCATGTCTGAATTTTTCTGTTTATATGATACTGAGGAATCAAACCCAGGGCTTCATGCATGCAAGGCAAGAATGGGAATTTCTTTTATTAACTACATCACCTTACCAAATACAGCAGGTTAGACTGATTAGAAATTAAAGTTCCTATTAGTTCTGTTACCAACTTTCCATTGTGGTGAGAATTTTAAACTTCATAGTTTTATATTTTTCTCACTCTATATGTACAGTTTCAACAATAATTCCCATTGGGAAAATTTTGCTTCCACTGGTATTATGTCTTACATAACTGCCCTGACTGAATGTTTTGTCAGAGCCAGGGATTTGTGTACTGGTAACTTTTTTTAGTTAACAATGAAATTTAGAACTGTGGGCATTTATTAAAAGGGAAATGAAGATAAAGTACATTCATTATGTTAATTCCAAGGTTCACAATCATTTTTTCCAAAAGGTATCCCACAATAAATACCTTTCAAATAAATTGTTTGGAAATCAGGACACAAATGATCATTTTTATTCTGTTGGCATAAAGATAGCTCTTTGAAAAATGAATAATGACTAGTCTTCAAAAAAGACAAAATATATCCTCACCTTGGTGTTCTCTCATAAACACATTTTCAGATGATAGCTTTATCTTACATGCCTACTGACTAAAGACAGACAATCCCCCCCCCCTTTTAAACAAAGCTTTTATTCAGAGACACAATCATAGGTCACAGTATAATTCTCTATACAAGAAAGTTTTATTTTTCAATCCTATAATTTCCATTTTAATGCTACAAATACTTTTGTTACCGGTTCTAAACCAAGATTCTCATATAAGGAATTAATCAATCACAGTTCCAAAGTCACACTCTGCAAATGAGAAAACAAACTGTTCTTGGGTTTACAAATTGAAGATTATGAAAATAAATTCTAAGGTGTTGACTCATGCATGAAATTCTATCACTCTATCAGCACTCAATTTATATATGTGAATATTTATGAACCCCTGGAGCTTTATAAGTAACATGAATGAGAATTTTTGGTAAAGAAAGCCTGGGAAGATCGTTTTACCTAAAATTTGAAGAAAAGCTCAACTCCTAAATGTGGTAAACTTCCTTTGGAACAGACATATAAACTTTAGTTCTTGTCAAGGTATTAACTGATTCATTGTTGTCTTTTTTCTTTCTTGATTAATGTACCCACCACAGCAGTGACTTCTGAGTATTCCAAAGCTTTACAAAATGGAGCTGGATATTTGAGTACTATCAGTAGTGAATTACTCATTGGCACTAAGTCTCAGGTGCCTTTCAGAGAAAATCCATGTTGCTTCACATTTCTCATTAATTCTCATTTCTCCTTTTCTTTCTTTCTTTCTTTTTGCTCAAATTTTTTCCTCTTTTCCTAGACTTAGCCCATTCTTTCCATCCTAGCTCACGCTTTAAGAGGTAGTATTTTGTCGCATCTTTGCTATTGCATTTTATC
This sequence comes from Dipodomys merriami, assembly GCF_024711535.1. Lineage (NCBI taxonomy): Eukaryota > Metazoa > Chordata > Mammalia > Rodentia > Heteromyidae > Dipodomys > Dipodomys merriami. The sequence goes on from NW_027203596.1 coordinate 41,963, forward strand.
CATCCATTTCTGCATCCCAGATTCTCCCCAAGCTGTTTCTTTAATCACAGCTTAAAGAAACCCTAGACTAGAATAAAATAGCTTAAAGACCATTGTCACTTATAATGGATTGTCTTTTTTTTATTTTATTTTATTTGTGAACATACTGTACAGAGGGGTTACAATTACATGGGCAGGATAATGCGTACATTTCTTACCAAGCATTGCAGCCTCCTCCTTTTGTTTACCCTTCACGTCCCTTCCCAGCCTCCCTCCTCCCCCCCAATCCCAATTCTTCTCCTTCCCCCCCATCCCCCCCCCCCGCACCGACGTTGTAAAGCTCGTTTTGGACATGACAACTTGTACTTCTCATTGTTGCAACAGGTCCACCTGTATCCTTAAACAACTGGTTTTTCCCCATCTCCTCCTCAAGTTATACTGACATCAAATATAGTGAAAGCAGGGGTTATACTGTGGGGGAGGGACATACAAAGCAACAAAGAGATAATCTTATAAATGCATTAGAAACACATGCATGAAAGAAAAAAACATTAAAATACATATCTAAGGGTTCATTTTCCTGACATCACATTATCTGACCTTTTCCGCTTGACTCATGCATATACTAGATATTGCAAATAAGGGAAACCATGGGACCTATGTTTCTTTGGATCTGGCTTACTTCACTTAATATAATTTTTTCCAAGTTTTTCCATTTCCTAACAAATGGGGCAATGTCATTCTTTCTGATGGAGGCATAGAATTCCATTGTGTATATATACCACATTTTCTTGATCCATTCATCTACTGAGGGGCATCTGGGTTGGTTCCATATCTTAGCTATGGTAAATAATGCTGCAATAAACATTGTTGTGCTGGTAGCTTTAGTGTGGTCTTGTTTGTAAACATTTGGGTAAATGCCCAAAAGTGGGATTGCTGGGTCATAGGGGAGTTCTATGTGAAGTCTTTTGAGGAACCTCCATACTGCTTTCCAAAGTGGTTGAACAAGTTTACATTCCCACCAACAATGAAGTAAGGTTCCTTTCTGTCCACATAATGGATTGTCTTTAACGTTTCAGAATTCTGTTAAGTGGTCATCTCTCTCTCTCTCTCTCTCTCTCTCTCTCTCTCTCTCTCTCTCTCTCTCTCTCTCTCTCTCTCTCTCTCTCTCTCTGTATCAAAATAGTAGGCATAGAAATGAACAACATTTCAATATCTAGTATTGAAAAATCTTAGAATTTCTAGGGCAGTATAAAATTACCTATAGAATTCCTGGCATATAAGATAGACTCAAAAAATATTAGTGCTTTAGTTTTTGCTGCATATAATTTATGCCCAAACTTTATAGCTTTAAACAGCAATCATTACCTTATACATTCTCATAGTTTCTGTGGATCAAGAAGTCCAAAGGGCTAGGTTGGTCTGTCCTTGCTCAGTCTCTCATGCAGTGCAGTCTGAAGTCAACCTGGATTAGTCATCTGAAGGAAGGACAAGCTGGCTTGGATTGTCTACTTGAAACCTGTTTCTCTCTAGTATAACTTTTGCATGGAGCTGCTTGGGTGTACACATGGTTGAGTGATTTAGGAAGTCAAGATGAAAACTGTTCACAGACTACCTTTTCCATTGGTATTTTATTAGTCACATATCTATAGTATTGATTTGATGTGGGAGGGGGCCTGGCTACCTAAGATTATGAGTTCCAGGTGATGTTGATCATCAGATTGCATCTTGGAGACTGGCTGTCATAGACACGGATTCCCTCAGAGGAAATAATGTGACTTGACTAGAATTCCTGGAATGCTTTTAAAGTTTTTGGTGATTATTTATTCCTTTTTATGATAGTTCAGCCAAACTATTTCCTGTTTTTCTTTCTTCCTTCCTTTCTCTTTCCTTCTTTCTTCCTCTCTTTTACCCCTTCCTTCCTTCCTTCCTTCCTGCCTCCCTTTCTCCCTCCCTCCCTCCCTCCCTCTCTCCCTCCCTCCCTTTCTCTCTCTGTTTCTCTTTTTCTTTTTCTCTTTCTCCCTCCTATCTTTCCTTTTCTCTCTTCCTGCCTTTCTCCCTCTTTACCTCCTGCTCTCTCTTCTCATCTCTCTATTTCTCACACACACACATCTCTGATTTCACTCACATTTAATCATTTTTGTGTATAATTAATTGCAAGTGTTAGAAAACAATAAGAATGGGTAAAATTCTACATCAGGACCCAAAGGCTTCCTGAAAAATCTGCAGGCCTCTCATCTTTCTTTTTTTTTTTTTTTTGTCGGTCGTGGGGCTTGAACTCTGGGCCTGGGCACCGTCCCTCCACTCTTCAGCTCAAGGCGAGCGCTCTACCACTTGAGCTACAGCGCCACTTCCGGTTTTCTGGTGGTTTATTGGAGATAGGAGTCTCACAGACTTTCTTGCCCGGGCTGGCTTTGAACCACGATCCTCAGATCTCAGCCTCCTGAGTAGCTAGGATTACAGGCGTGAGCCACCAGCGCCCGGCTAATCTTTCATTCTTAATGATTCTAGGTTGCCATCTTATGTCACCTCCATTCTACTTAATCCCAAAATGCATGACTAACATGCCTTCTTCATCCCTGCTTAAAATCCTTGATGGTTTGTTTCTGCAGAACATAGTCAACTACTTGAAACTGATATAAATGTCTAAATACTGGTTTCTAAGTTTGTATGGCGACCTCATTTTCCATCATTTAAAATTATTCTCCAGAACTAAACTACCCCATCAGAGGCTGAGAAGACTGATTTTTAGATGTAACACATGAAGTTTTCACATGCTCACAATGATCGTTGTTATTCTCACAAAAGGGTTGCTCATTTTTTAATGAATACTTAATGACAAGCATTGAACAAAATATATATGTTACATTTCAGTAAAATCATATACCAAGACCTTCAGACTAATTATCTCCATTTCAGTTGAGATAATAGATTTAGATATTAATTTCTGTTCAGCTAATACAAGAGAAAATTCAAGCTTACCTAGCTCTGCCTTGAAACTTGAAAGGCTATTTTCTTTTAATGCCATAAAAACTCTGACTATCAGGAGGTATTTACTGGGGTTAAATCTTAAACCTGCCATTTGCAGGTAGAAAAACTTTATACAGATTGAATTATTTCTCCAAATGCCCATTTCTTCATTTATAAAATTAGAATATAAGAAAGCACCCTAGGGGCTGGGAAGATGGCTCAGTGGTAGAGCGCTTGCCTTGCATGCATGAGGCCCTGGGTTCGATTCCTCAGCACCACATAAGCAAAAAGAAAAAAGCCAGAAGTGGTGCTGTGGCTCAAGTGGTAGAGCTCTAGCCTTGAGCTGAAGAGCTGAGGGACAGCATCCAGGCCCAGAGTTCAGGCCCCACAACCGGACCCCCCCAAAAAAAGCACCCTATAAAATGTTTAAAAGCACTTATACAACTTTCATGAGAATCAAAGGCAGAAATAGTTGAGCTGCTAGTACTATTTTATCTAATCAGGACTATTCTCCACTTACTTCAAATGACACATTGTAATTTGACACCATGTCTAATTTGATCAAATGGAATTGTTTTCCCTGAAGTTCCTCTGTGACTTTACTCTTGTAACTATTTACGTATCTGTTCTCTATTAGAAAAGACATTCTGGAAATCTTAAGTGATTCTATCTTAGTTGAAGTACCCTTCAAATCAAACTCTGAGTCAAAGATCTCTGAGTCAAATAGACTTCTTACAGATGCAAAGAACATGGGTAGGTAAGGAAGAAAGCACTCAGAAGAGGGAGGGCCCCTGCCAAGTGATTTGTTTGTTATCAAGTCAACTATTGTTGTAGATAATTGATCACTGCTATGCCACAGCCAAACTCTGGAAAACTATGTGGAAACTTACTTATCGGGATTATCCAGACCAAAGGAATCACACTTTTATATCCCTCTACTGATTAGCTATTGGTTATGTGTTTTTTCTGCACAAGTCTTTAGCTATGGTATATTCCTGTACTTGTGTACCTGTACTCTTTAACAAACAATATTGCTTTGCTTGTAGTGTTCATAGGCAAAGTGGGTTTTCAAGGCTGAAGGCAACCCAACAATGATTCCAGTGCTCCCTTGGACAGGCAGCCTGCTAGAGAGAATAGAGATGGAACAATGGCAGTGACTTGTGTGTGTGTGCCTCACTGTGAGTGTCCTCATTGATGTGCTTATTCATCTGCCTTTGAACTTTTGCAATCTCTGTTCACTTGGAATTTTCTTGTGTAATGATAGTAAGGAGTGTGCAACCAAGAAATATTTAAAGATACAGAGAAAAGGAATTTTCAATATGACAACAAACTATAGAATCAGTTTTAGCTTCTTATTTTCCCCTAGCTGATTAGAAACTAAAAGAAAAGTGATTACAACTCTAGGAAGAAGGCCTGACCCTCACCATATGTGGTTTGAGCAAGATTGTAAGAAATACAAATGAAGATTGTGTGCTTGCTGCAATAGACAATGAGTTTTATAGTAGGGACACAACTGCAAGTTAGGTAATCAAGTAGGTTAGAGCTATTGATTGGCCCAATGACAAGAATTCCTGAGCAAACTGCATTGTACTAAAAAGGAGGTCTAAAAGGTAATAATGGTTAGGTGTTACCTGAATTTTGTGTCTCTAGTAGTATTCAGGTCATTGCTTCTGCATATTACAAATGATTAGAGTCAAATAGTGTTGGGAAACAATGTGGGATGTAGACAGAGCTCTACAAATGAAAATATGACATACCTATCTACATGAATTTGGAGCATCAATTTTAACACTTGTGAGATTAGGAAATCACATTTGTAATAAAAAAAAGTAAATGAGAAATTGTAAGGTTAGACATCAATATCTATTGAATACCTCCATTTAAAGGGGAAGCATAAGCTAGGTGCTGGTGGATCACACCTGTAATCCTAGCTACTCAAAATGATAGCCAATGCAACAGTGATACTCACAAGACAGTATGTTGGAAAGAAACTTTACAACTTGGGGAGGGGACCTTGTGGAGGAGGGAAAGTGGGAGAAAAATGAGGGAGGGAATAACAATGTTCCACAAGAAATGTACTCACTATCTTATGTATATAACTATAACCCCTCTGTATATCACCTTGAAAATAAAATTAAATTTAAAAAAATAGATAAAAAGGAAATGTACAGAATAGGGGACTTAAGAAATTGTAATCCTGGGATGGGAAGGTGGCTCAGCGGTAGAGTGCTTGCCTTGCTTGCATGAGGCCCGGGGTTCGATTCCTCAACACCACATAAGCAAAAAGAAAAAAGCCAGAAGTGGTGCTGTGGCTGAAGTGGTACAACACTAGCCTTGAGCTGAAGAGCTGAGGCCCAGAGTTCAGGCCCCACAACCGGACCCCCCCCAAAAAAGAATTGTAATCCCTCTGTACCTCAACTCTATAACAATAAATTAAATAAATTTCAAAAAATAAAGAGGCTAAGATCTAGCCCATGTAGGAAAGTCTGTGAGATTCTTATCTCCTATTCACCACCAAAACCCAAAAGTGTAGCTGTGGCTCAAATGGTAGAGCACCAGCCTTAAGCAAAAAAGCATGGGCTTTCAGTTCAAACCCTAGTACTGTCTTAAACAAATAAATATAAATGATCAGATTGAGCCAACATTTGCCATAATGAAATTTGAATTGTCAAATATCCTAATGGTTCTTAAGACTCACAGCTTGCATTAGTATAGATCTTCAGAATATTTATGTGCTGGTAAAATTTTTATGAAGACCATGATATAGACGGAAGAAAACTCATCAGTATTAGCAGACAACAAGTTGTCACCCCTAGACCAGATGAATCTTGAATAGCCTTGCAGTTATTAACTCTCAAAAATGATGCAGACACAAAATTATCCTTTGGAGAATGGGATGTCTGATAGTGTTGCTCCCATTGTCACCCCTACCTTCCTCCTCTAAGTGCGTTCTGTGCTTTAGCTGGATAGTCAGCAACAATCTCCCTCAAAGAAGAAGCTGCACACCAGCCCCATTCCTCCTCTAATTATTTAGCTTATGTCATTGAAATGTAAACTTAAAAAAGGCAGGGATACTAAAACATATTTCAGGTAGGTTACCTGAAATTTGTTACTTGGAACTTTTTTTGAAGTTCCCCAAATAATCCTCAATCTCTATTTAGAATTGGAGAGATAGACATCTTTCATGTCCAAGTTATACCTTCCATTCTAGTGGATGGCATTGACAGTTGCTTAATTATTTCAGATGAGTGATAGAAAGTACAATCTAGGAAGAGGAGAGAAATGCAAGCAGTAGGAGCAATAGAAAATACAAAATTATTGGTAAAAAATGTATGCATTATCCTGCCCATGTAATTGTAGCCCCTCTGTACAGTATGTTCTCAAATAAAATAAAATACAATTAAAAAAAAAAGAAAATACAAAATTAAAGAGTAAGGTGTCAGAAAGGAAGCGGTGGCATCAGAGGTGCCTTGGAAAATTATCTTTCTTTTTTTTTTCTTTTTTTATTGTGAAAATACTGTACAGAAGGGTTACAATTACATGGGCAAGTTAATGAGTACATTTCTTATCAAGCATTGTAGCCTCCTCCTTTGTTTCCCCTTCCCATTCCTTCCCATCTTCCCCCTACCCCCCACCCAATCCTCCTCCCCCCACACCAAAGTTAAAGTTCAGTTTTCCACATAACGACTGGTACATCTCATTGTTGCAATGGATCCACCTGTATCTTTATTTAAACGATTTCTTTTTCCCCTTCCCTTCCACAAATTATACCAACCTCTTTTTTTCATTTTATTTATTTATTTATTTTATTTTTTATTGTGAAAATACTGTACAGAAGGGTTACAATTACATGGGCAAGATAATGAGTACATTTCTTATCAAGCATTGTAGCCTCCTCCTTAGTTTCTCCTTCCCATCCCTTCCCATCCTCCCTCCACGCCCCCACCCAATCATCCCCGCTACCAGCCCCCACCCCCCACACCAAACTTGTAAAGTTCATTTTTCGACATAACGACTTGTACATCTCATTGTTGCAATGGGTCCACCTGTATCCCTATTTAAAAGCTATGTGCCTTGGGGAAGGGAGGGAGGGAGGGGATGGTAGGGGGAAAACAATGGAGGGGGTAACAATGCTCAAGAGGAAGTGTACTCATTACCTTACTCATGTAACTGTAACCCTCTGTATAGTATCTTTACAATAAAAAAATTAAAAAAAAATAAAAGCTATGTGCATATGACCATATAAGATGATGCTAAATGAAATGAATCCCAAGATAGGGACACAAGAGGTTTTATCTTTCTTGCTGTTGTTTTTAATGTACTTATAATGTACTATGTGATTTTTTTAATTTCTCTTGTATGTTCTTCTTCCATGGTATAACCCCTGTTTTCACTGCATTTGATTCTGGTGTCCTGCATCTTGTATATACATTTTTCTAATTTGGGGAGGGGAAGGAAAATAACAAAAAGCAGAAATAAGGATACATGTTGGCCCATTGTAACAATGAGATGTACAAGACACTATGCTGAAAATTAACTTTACAACTATGGTGGGGGAGAGTTGGGGACATGGGGAGGCAAGAGACAGTTAGGGAAAAACAAAGGAGGAGGTAACAAAGTTCAATAAGAAATGTACTCATTACCTTACTCATGTAACTGTAACTCCTCTGTACTGTATCTTTACAATAAAAATACATATTTTTAAAAGAAAATGACAAATGTGGGTGAATTTTTTAAAATGCCAAATAGTTTTAATATTTAATGCATTTGAGATAACCAAAACCCACTTAGGAACAAAAAGAACCAACTTAAAGCCCTTCCTTAGGAAAGACAATAGTAGCCTCAGAATGTTATACCGGAATTTGATCACAAGATAGAGAGAAGTCACAGTCTGAGAGGTCCAATCAGGAGTCTTTATTAGAAAACCAGCTACTGTGAGGGACACATGTGCCCAAGAAACTGACAGCCTCAAATATACTTAGTACTGTTTTAAAACACTGAGGCATGTAGATAGTAAAGAAAGAGCAGAAAAACAAGTTTAACAAAACAGATAAACACTAATGGAGAGTTGAGAGGGATGCCATGGTGACTTGAGGAGGGCCAAGAGATTTGAGGCATGGCACAAAATGATGCTGAGATATTGGGACCTAAATAAGGTCATGGTCAGCGACAGGGTCATGAGGAACTTGAGAGTTCAAAGAGTCTCATGAGTTCATGGTACAGGTCTGGTGGTCCAGTAACCTATTGTCCAAGTCCGTGCCCCTGCCTCTAGCAATTCAGGCATGCCTATCACCTAGGGGTAAGGGTCAGGATTCAGCTATAAGAATTTTTAGAAAGTCTCTCATCCAACAAGGTGTCAAAAATGTTGCCAGTTAGAACTAGTATCCATATTTCAAGAACAATCAGAGAAAAATGAAAAACAGCCTCAGATGGTGAAATATGGATACTTTGTCTAAATAATACTGTCTGTCCTCAGCACCATCTTGGTGTCTTAATAGGTGTTAGGAAATTTTCACCCAGGTCCAAGGACTGTAGAGGTGACATAGGATTCTCTTTGAACTACAGCTATGTTGTGAGTTGTTAAATTGCAGATGTATCATGGGTTGTTTAGCTCCAGAAAAAAAATGTGTTCCAGAGAATACTTGCCCTTGCTTAGCCCTTATTGTTCCCCCTAGATAACTGGCCCTTGATTGACTCTGATTGTTACCCCTGGATAGCTTGCTTTGTTTCTGTAAAACACACTTTGCTAGTTCCCATACTATGTGACATCTGCCTTGATGTGGCTTTTGCCTTCATAAACTTTGTGCTAGCTGCATTAGGCACTGCAAGTTTTTTTTGGGTATGAGTCTGCTTGCAGTCACTGGCTCACAGCCATTATGAGTAAAGGATGCTTCACTTGCCAGGCCCTGGTGGCTCATGCCTGTAATCCTAATTAGTGAGGAGGCTGAGATCTGAGGATCATGGTTCAAAGCCAGCCCAGGCACAAAAGTCCGTGAGATTCTTATTTTCAATAAACCACCAGAGAATCAGAAGTGGCACTGTGGCTCAAGTGGTAGAGTGCTAGCCTTGAGCTGAAGAGCTGAGTGACAGCACCCAGGCCCAGAGTTCAAGCTCTACGACTGACAAAAAAGGGGGGCAGGGAATGGCAATGTATTTCTAAAGTGCTGTGTTGTATTGTAACTACCTAAAGATAATAAAAATATAATAGAAATTAATAATTAATTTTTTAATTAATTGTTTAATTCTAAACCATAACAAGGGCTGGTTTTGAAAACAAACAGACCTGAATTTAAATTTTGATTACACCTCACTCCCTTCAGGTATAAATCCAATTTTAGAAGCCTTCTTTTAGGAAAAGTAGAAAATATAAAAATAAAATTAGGAGTGAAAAAGGTGTCAAGTTGATGTGGTGACACAACCTCTGCTCCTGTATTATGTGTCATAATGTGGCAGTGTTATTATAGACATGTCCTACGTTGTGATGACTGTCAATAGCTAAACATACGTATATCACTAACCCCCAAAATGTGTCTTCACTTGCTACTAACATCTCCACTGTCATGAGAGGAAAGTGATGACAAAAGTTGGCCTGATTTCAATTGAACTATCTTACTTTTGAAAAGCTAGGAGAAACATATGACCATGTGACCATAATTCTAGGACGTGTGTGTGTGTGTGTGTGTGTGTGTGTGTGTGTGTGTGTGTGTGCTGGTACTAGAGCTTAACTCAGGGGGGTCTCACTCTCGCATTCAACTCTTTCATTCAGGGCTGGAACTCTATAACTTGAGCCACATTTACTCTTCAACAACTCCCCACCCCGACCCCAGCCACCCTCGATCCTTTTTTTCTTTCTGGTTAACTGGCAATAAGAACCTCTTGGATTTGTCTGCTTGGACTGGTTTTGAGTCATGATCCTCAGCCTTCTAGGTGGTAGGATTACAGGTATGAATCACCAGACTAGCAATTCTAGGACTTGATACAGAGCCTTGAGATATTCTATTTTGCAAGTGGAGTAGCTGGAGACCAAGCTGCATGATGGCCTGATAATTCATGTGGATTCATTTGTGATGTCTGTTAGTCACACTATACCTATAAATAACCCTTCTCTTTCTCACAGGTCATACACTGGGGAAGTAAAGGAATGTGAAGGAATGTTCATGGCCTAAAGTAAATGATCAATGGTGAATAAAGATTAAAAAATATTAAATTTTGCAATCCAATGATAGTTCCTTTTGTGAATTTCACTATGGGGTAAGTACCATCCAAACTCTCAAAGGTTATTGAAGGTTTTGTGTGTTTGGGCTTTTTTCCCACTTACAGGCAGTCAGAGAGGGCTACTTAAGTATTTTGTGTCATTCATTTATCTTGCTAGCTATGTTCTTTGACATGCAGAAGCTCCACAGTTTAATGCAATCCCACTTTATCCAGCTTTTCTTGTATTTGTTGTTTCTGGATCTTTATTTAGGAAGTTTCAACCTGTGCCAAGGAGTCTTAGAGTATCTCCTATCCCTTCCTGTCATATTTTCAGAGGGTCTGCTCTTACTTCAAGGTCTGTGATCTATTTGGAGTTGAGTCTTGTGCAGGGTGATATGTAAGTATCTAACTTGACTTTTCTAAACATTTATAGCCAATAGTTTGAAGCCAGCCTGGGCAAGAAAGTGCATGATATTTTTATCTTCAATTAGCCACCCAAAAGCTGGAAGTGGCTATGGCTCAAGTGATAGAGTGTTATCTTTGCGCAAATAAAGCTCAGGGACAATACCATAAGGCCTGAGTTCAAACCCCAGCTCCAACACAAACATACACACACACACACACACAAAATGGATGCACAAATTCATAACCAAGGTCATCTTGCTTAGACATTTTATTTTAATAAAAGTTTCCGAGTGAATATCAACCATAGTTCTGGCAAAATTGCAGAGATGTTAGGAATCGCTGGCAAGTCAAAATAGGAAGAAAAATTGCCAGAGACCATCCTGAAGAGGAAAAAGGAAAGATAAATGACTTCATCCTCCAGGAAATGGACATGGAAAAAAGAGTGAGACATATGATGAAGGGAGACTACTGAATGCCCTAGGGGAACTCTGTGCTTCATTGCTCCACCTAGCGGAGTCAAGGGATACATGGCACTTCTTCCCATAGTTGCTGTACAAGCAGTAGTATCGCTTTGGCCAAACCCAGGTGTGGAATCTATTGAGGATAGTCCTGTGAACCAACTTGGAGAGCTGAACTACACAAAAACTATGCTTAGCGCTATTAATAAGGCTGACAAAATGCAGAACATGGAAGTGTGCATATGTGTATATGGCTATATGTAATCTTTGGAGGAAAAATTCTAATATGATTTACAAGAAAATACAGATACAAATGTGGGCATGCACTCTCATGTTGCTAAATAAATTCATGTCTATCAGTAAGAGAATCTTAGCCAGATCCTGAAGGCAAATTCACCTTTAATTAGCCTCCTCCTTAATTAATCTCCTCCTGTTCTTTTTCCCTCTCTTCCTCTTCCTCCATCTTTATGTTAGTGGTGTTTTAGCTTGTTAGGCAGGCATTCTATCACCTGAGCCATGCTTCCAGCCATTTTTGCTTTATTTTTCAGAAAAGGTCTCACCTCATGGTTATTCCTAGGTGGCCTGAACCATGATTCTCCTATTTATAGTTCTAATATAGTTGGGATGACACACAGCACCACAGTCAGCAATTGATTCAGAGGTGATCTTTCCAATTTTTTTTTCTTGGGGGGGGGGGTCCGGTCATGGGGCCTGAACTCTGGGCCTGGGCTCTGTCCCTCAGCTCTTCAGCTCAAGGCTAGTGCTCTACCATTTGAGCCATAGCACCACTTCCGGCTTTTTCCTTTTTGCTTATGTGGTGCTGAGGAATCGAACCCAGCGCTTCACGCATGCAAGGCAAGCGCTCTACCACTGAGCCACCTTCCAGCCCCAATCTTTCCAATTTTCTAACCAAGATTGTCTCTGACTCTGCCTCTCTAATAACTGGGATTATAAATTTTAGCTACTGCACTTGACCTTGTTAAATTTTTGTTGCTGTTGGTCATAAGTCTTGAACTCTGGGCCTTGGCACTGTTCCTGAGAATAGCACTGATTGGAGCCACAATGCTACTTCTGGTTTTTTCTGTGATTAATTGGAAATAAGAATATCATGGACTTTCCTGACTGGGTTGGCCTTGAACCACAATTCTCAGATCCTCAGTAGCTAGGATTATAGCCATGAGCCACCAGCACTTGGCTTCTTGTTGAATTCTCTAAGGGAAAAGAATATAATCTATGCCTGTTGAATCTCTTAAAGTGGTGCTTGGCATACAGTAATTACTAAGTATATATTTGCTGCATGAAGGGCAGATAAATGGTGAACAAAGGGTAGTTGACTTCAAGCCATTCATAGGAATGGCTCAGTAGCTAGGATTATAGCCATGAGCCACCAGCACTTGGCTTCTTGTTGAGTTCTCTAAGGGAAAAGAATATAATCTATGCCGGTTGAATCTCTTAAAGTGGTGCTTGGCATACAGTAATTACTAAGTATATATTTGCTGCATGAAGGGCAGATAAATGGTGAACAAAGGGTAGTTGACTTCAAGCCATTCATAGGAATGGGCCTATTCTTCATGAGCTTTGTTCCACTTGTAATACTTCTTCTAGCTCAAATTAGTCATAAATATTATATCACATAAATTGTTAGAGCACTTCCTTTACCCATGAGAAAAAGTGAGTCTTCAAGGGGTGAATGACTGAGAAGATGGCTCAACTAATTTGCAATCTGATCTGTTCTCGAATCCCAGGGATTCTGGCTTTGAATTCAGTGTTGTCAAATTATTACCAGGAGATATCTTTAATCAATTACATGCAGAAATATTCTCCTATGTTATTCTGTATGTAAAGCATAAGCATGCTCATGTTTGTGCATGTGTGCAATGATTTAGACGCTCCAGATTTCCTCAGTACTATTTGTATGGGATGCTCAACTCTGTTTCACATCCATGTTTAACTGCTGTTTTGAACCATTGTCTTGTCTGCCTTTTCATCTAGTGTATTAGATTTTTTCTTCTTTGCAAGTGGATAGTTTATAGAATTAGCCATGTATAGTATTAGACATGATTCTAGGAATCCTGATCTTGAAAACAGTTTGTACTCCTCTTGCACATGGCCTGTTCTGTGTGTGGATTCTGTACGAGCAACATTTCTGTCTTCCTGTAGTACAATTACTTTACATGAGCTATGTGATCTCACTCTTGTCATCTCAGATGCCCTCTGCAACTAACCTTACACGACTGTGTCAGTCATCTTCATTAAAGGGTTCCCCAAGCTTTGACACAGAGTGTGGACCTTGGCAGCTCTTTTCCCAGGGCATTACAGATAGTGCATTACAGATTTTGGTTCCCTCTGCTGCTCTACCATCCATGACCCAGAAGCTGACTTTCATTGACCTTCCTATATTTAATTCCAGTCTCATTTTCTTTCTTCCATTATTACCTTTCTCAGTCTCTGTAATGCCAGGTGTCAGGTCATACTCAGCTCAACTTTCACTTTCTTCATTGAACTTCTCAATTCTCCTGAGAGTTCATTTTTTTCTTCATTAAGGCTACATTTTGAAGAACATTCTGAGGGTATAAATGGGGTTTTAGCTCATGCGTAGGAAAAAGTACGTACTTTATTTCTGATTATAGATTATAATTTAAAGCAAAGCATCATTCATATATGAACTGCTGTAAGCATGAGGGATGGAGTGGACAGGGACCTCTGTTGCCAATGCTCCCAGGGGAGAGGCAGATTAGAAATGAATGTGCATTCAGCAACAACCAGGTAGTTAAATTGCTGTGAAGAAAAAGCAGCAGGGGGAGGAAACAGCAGTAGAGATGAAGGAGCCACACTTTGGTAGAGTGAAGAGCTGCTCTGAAGACTGGACACTGAATTGAATGAGTAGACAACACAGAGTCCAGGAAAAAAGTGTGTTCAGGCAGAAAGATGTGACAAACACAAAGCCTGAGGTGAAGGCCAAGCCAGGGCATTTCAAAGACAAACAAGAATGCCACCTCTCCTGCAGATTGGAGTTCAAGGAATCCCAAGGGTAGTCCAAGGGTAGAAGGCTGGAAATGGAGGCTGAGATCTGCTCTGAGGATCATGGGTCTCAGCCAGCCTGGGTAGAAAAACACTGTCTCCAATTGGCCAGCAAAAAAGAGGCAAAGATGTGGCTCAAGTGGTAGAGTTTTGAGACAAAAATGCTAAGAGGGAGTACAAGGCCATGAATTCAAGTCCAAATACTGGAATGCATGTGTACACATGCACACACACATGTATACACACACACACACATACAGAGAAGAGGAGGAGGAGGAAGGAGGAAAGAATGGAGGAAGGAAGGGGGAGGGATGGAAAGAAGAAAGGAAGGAAGGAAGGATCTAAGAAAGAAAGAAAGAGAAGGAAGGAAAGAAAGAAAGAAGAAAGAAAGAAAGAAAGAAAGAAAGAAAGAAAGAAAGAAAGAAAGAAAGAAAGAACGAAAGAAAGAAAGAAAGAAAGAAAGAAAGAAAGGAAGGAAGGAAGGAAGGAAGGAAGGAAGGAAGGGAGAAAGGGAGGGAGGGAGGGAGAGAGGAAGGAGAAAGAGAAAAAGAGAAAGAAGGAAAGAAGAAAGAGAGAAAGAGGTGGTTAGGGTCTGATCTCAAAAAAATCAAGAAGGCCATGGATAGGAAGAACTAAATGACTTACACACTAAACAGCAACTCTAGCTATTGCTAGGGTATGTAGGGGGCAAGGAGAAACAGTGGAAATGTAGGTAATGCAGGTAGGTGACCACTAGAGCAAGACCTCTGTAGAACTCAGTAGTGTGTTAGCAATGTTGTTATTCCAGGGAAATTTTGCTGTAATATGTAAAGGAAAAAAAAAAGAGGCAAAAATGATTCCTCACTTTGAGGCAAAAGGAGAATAGAGAGGCCAGTAATGATTTTTGGAAACTTGGCGTATGGGTGCACATAACTTCTTTGTATGGTGGGTAGAAAAGAAATTCAGGAGTTCTAAATAGAGCTCATCAAGTGGCATATACTTGTAATCCTAGTTTCATGGGAGGTGGAGATCAGGAGGATTGGGATGGAAGGCTAGTCATAACTGAAAGCTAGTGAGATTCTATCTCATTCAGTAAGCTGGGCATGATATTTCCCACCTGTGATTTCAGCTAGGTAGGAAGATTGCAGTCTGGGGTTTCCTTGGGCCAAAAGATAATAAATAACACTTGGTCCTCCATTAAGCCTGTACCTCATTAATTCACTCTGGATAAATCTATAGGTCTAAAAATTCTTTTAAATGCTAAAAAGCTATCTGAATTGTGGTATAAAACAGGACTCATCATCATTTATTCCTCACAAGACTTCTTCAAATGCTGTAATGGAAATAAAATAAGCCTAAAATTCAAGAGAGAGAGAGACATAGACAGAGACAGAGAGACAGAGAAACAGAGATAAAAAGAGAGACCCTTTCTGAGAAAATAAACTAAACAGAAAAAAAGGGCTGGAGGTTTGTGCTTGCTTGCCTAATAAGCACAAGGCCTTCAGTTCAAATCCTAGTATTCGGGGGGTAGGGGGCACAGAATAAAGAATGTTGAAAGGGAATACATTAATCAAGATGTCTTGTGTCAGAGACTGACACCTTGAAAGGAAACCCATTTGTATAACTACTTAAAGGTAATACAATTTTAAGCTATATATTCACTTGAAAGAAATAAAGAGAACTCTAATTTGTGTTTGACATGCTAGACTTACAAATATAAAATTCAAAATAATAACAAAAATGTTTTATTTCTGTTTTAAATGCATAAATTTAAACAATGTCAATTCTATTAACATTGTGCTTTTTGTTCTTTTCTGAATGCAAGGAGTTTGTATCTACTATTTTACTTTAAATCTAACTTACCCCCTCCCCAAAATTTGTGTTCTTTAACCTCACACACAAAACCGTTTTGTAATTGATTTGCAAAGGGAGTTTTGTAGAAAAGCTTGTGCTTATACTAAGTATCTATGCATGATTTAAAATATACAAGGCTGAAAAACCTCCAAGCGAATTTAGATTTGAAATCTGAAAAGAGAGCCATAAATGCAGAGACAGTGTTAGTAAGAGCTCCCTTGGTCCATTCAGCCTCTGATATTCAGTGATAACAGGGCAGAATAGGATGAGGTCAGTCAGCTTCCTGAGAACCTCCATGTCCTCTGGGGAAAGACCATTAATTTTTTGAAACTTGAATACTGTCATGGTTCAGAGTTCGGAACAGACTGGCCTAGAAATAAAAGAACCTGCCTTTCATTCCCATCCCTGCCACTTACTGGGATGTGATCTTCTGTCTCCATACATTTGAAATAGAGCCGTCATTATGAATCTGTTGCAGAGCTTTTGAGGATTTCTTACCATTATATAGAGATACACTCAAGGACCATGAAACAATATGCATATAAGTTTTCTTCTGAATTATAAATATCTGTTAAAAATCCCATAGATAGAAATATTTTATGGATAAAATTGAACTGAAAAAGAGATTTAAGGACAATGCTGATGTATGCAGCAAAGGAACTTTCTAAATCTTCAAAGTAATTCTTTAACTTGTCACAAGTTCACAGTGGTGCTACAGAGCTTTTATGTAGTGGACACTGACTAAGGCATAGGAATGAATTCCCTTCTTAAAAAAAGTATAAAGGGCTTTTTAAAGTGTCCTGGGTCTATACCAGCAGGTATATTGAGATAAGGCATATAAAATTCCCTTTTTACGTAAGCAATTTTTTATGCCAACAAAGTTTTGAGTTAGTTTACGGAGCAATCTTGGTAAAAATGATATAGTTAATGAAATGGATTTACAGGAAAAACAAAAGAAAAGAAAGTATAAGGGAATGTTATTACACAAAACAATTCTGAGGGATTATTGTCACAAATTGATTATGATGTGTTTCTTAGTTTCTTGGGAGGCCCAGACAAAGGGAAACATGAACAATGACTCAGTGGCAATTTCATAGGGGCAAAGAATTTGCTTTGTTTCCCAAGAAAGATACAACTTGGACAGTCTAAGCCCATATTCCCCTTTCTTCATTAAGATGTTGAGGCCTGAATGGTTATGAGTCTTCAAACTGAGAATCAACCTTAGCAATTTGAAGGTGCCACATGGGAGAAATCACCCGTGACTTTAGACTTTCTAAATGTAAACATTCTAAGTGAAATCCAGGAAACAATCTGAAAAGTTAACTATGATTAACAAAATACCAAGAAGTACTAGATTCTCACAGCAGATAGGGCATCAAGCTAAAATATAAAACTATGTCTTTCTGTGTGATACTATTGCTTATTCCTACTTTTATTACCCAAGATAAGAAAACTTATTGTTTACACTTTGTTTTTTGCTGAAAAGTTCTGATTTTGAAATCAAAGACAAAGCAATTATACTCAGGAATCAGATAAACAAGGCAGGATATCTTTAAAAAGGAAAACAACATTTAGGATGCTAGGAGTTATGTGGGTGCTATTTATGGATACCAAACAATCATCAAAGGCAGCAACATGTCCACCTTGTGATTAAATAACTAATTTTGGTGTGAAGATTTTAAGTGTACATTGCATTTTTTTACTTCTTGAATGTTTTCTCTAGACTTTACCAACTTGGAAACTATCCAGTACACATACCGCAAAATTTAAACTGCTGAAACCATCACATATCACAAAGCACATGCAGTTAGGTGCCTCTCAACAGTTAACCTCTCCCCTACGCTGCAAAAAAAAGTGGAGAAATAAGAATATTGAAAGGACAGTGATATCTAAAAAAGATGTTCCTACAGTCGAATATATAGGGGATTCAATACTTGAATATAAATTAACATAAACTGTCAATCTTTAATTTAGACATTTCTGTCCTGTATTAATAAGTAAGAAATGCACATTTATTGTTTTTATTATTTTTACATTCTTTTTTTAATGTGAAAATACTGTACGGAGGGGTTACAATTACATGGGCAAGATAATGAGTACATTTCTTATCAAGCATTGTTGCCTCCTCCTTTGTTTCCCCTTCCCATCCCTTCCTATTCTTCCACCTGCCCCCCCCAC
>NW_027203596.1:65000-66850 GCF_024711535.1 Dipodomys merriami
ATTCTTATCTCCAATTAACTATCAAAAAGCTGGAAATGGTGCTGTGGCTCAAGTGGTAGAGTGCTAGCCTTGAGCAAAGCAGCTCAGGGGCAGCACTCAGGCACTCACACCTCAGAACCAGCACACACACACACACACACACACACACACACACACACACACACACACACACACACACACACACACACACACACACACACACACAAAGATAGATGCTTCACATTTTCCTGGCCATGTTCTTTTTTCTTATGCTTATGCTTCTTTTGGTGAAGATTTTGTCATCTTGATGTCAATTAATAACTATGCTGTCTTGGGCTTATCGTCCTCAACTTCATATTCCTTGCCTTGTAGAATGAAGACATTTCTTGGCAAAATTCTTGCAGTGGGCGAATCCACTCATAGTAGTCAATGTACATGTATGAAAATACAACCAGGTAAATTGAGGGCATGGGGTTGGGAGAGATGGAGAATGATCTAAGTGGTGACATTGATCAAGATGTACTGTACTCACAAAGTGACATGTTAAATTAGAACTCCTTTGTACAAGTACATAGGTATAATTTTTTAAGTAGAAAAACAATGAAACCAGTGCAATCCATACCTCTTAGGTCTAGGTTGTGCATAGCTGCCTCTTTTAAAGAATATAGGACAGAGAAGAGTGGAACAAATCATTTTCAGAATAAAAGTGATCAACTATACCCCGAAGTTAACATCAATAGTGATGTTGACATACACCCTCGATTTCATGCACTGAGAACACATTTTCCCCCAACCCCCCAATCCTGGGTTTGAACTCAAGGCCTAGCTTCTGTCCCTGAGCTTTCTCCTCTCCACCCCTCCCACCCCCACACACAATGCTAGTGCTCTAACACTTGAGCCATAGCTCCAATTCTGGCTCTTTTTGGTTAAATGGAGATGAGTGTCATGGATTTTCCCAGCCCAGGCTGGCTTAGAATCATAATCCTCAGATCTCAGGCTGGGATTACAGGTGTGAGCTACCAGTGCCCAGCTTGAGAACATACTTTTTCTCTGTAATTCTCCTCCCTGAAACCTCATAGCCACAATCTTAGGAGAAAAGATTCAGAGAGCTCCCAACTGAAGAATATTCTACAGAATGCCCTTTCCAATACTCCTAAAAAGGGAGAAATACCATCTCTTTCCCTTTGGTGATTATTATATGACAATAATAATAGCTATTATTATAATGCTCACAATATGTATTCCCATCCCCATTGCTATCAGGCTTGTTTGTATAACTTACTTTTTGACAAATGACATATGAGAAGTGATGACGTGTCTTTTCTGAGTTTTAGTCATGTGGTTTTCACACTGTTCTCTTCCCTTTGGAACCTCCAGCAGTCAGTCTGAATCCCAGAATGGACACCATGCTGAGTGGAAGTGGACATGGATTAGGCTTGTAGCATGACAGAGTAATGAAAGTTGTAAGCTATTGCATCATTGGGGTTGGTTTGCCAATTAAGCTCACATTGAGGTCCCAAATCTAGGTAATCTAGGCCTTTCTCTCCATTCCCTCCTGTCCCCTTCTCATTTTTCCTGAATATTCCCTCTTCTACCAGCTTCTCCTCAGGTGACACAAAGTCCTGAGTCTCCTTATCCTAGACACTGTTTTTAGGCTTAATCATTATGGATTCCTTTCTTACATTTTCTCTTAGCTGTTTCTTCACTTTTGTCTTTCTGGAGTTTTCAGCCAGAAGCTCTCAAGTGTGATGGAGCCTCAGATAAAATCCCTCTGCCACATCTGCCTTGCTTGCTTTCACTCTTCTCATGTTGGCATACTATGAAACCAGAATAAGAAGAAGCTCCAGAAACCCTTTGGATAGAAAAAGAAA
>NW_027203597.1:0-66708 GCF_024711535.1 Dipodomys merriami
AAACAATGTAATAAATGCTATAGGTGTCATCAGAGTCAATAATATAAATTCTAAATAAATGAATGACACAAGAAATAAAATAAATAACCACACCAAACACAATATGGACTGAACATCTGTAAGGAAGTAAAAATACTATCTTTAAAATATATATAAGGAGGGCTGGGAAGGTGGCTCAGTGGTAGAGCTCCTGCCTTGCATGCATGAGGCCCTGGGCTCAATTCCTCAGCACCACATAAGCAGAAAAAAAAGCCGGCAGTGGCGCTGTGGCTCAAGTGGTAGAGCACTAACCTTGAGATGATGAACTGAGGGACAGCGCCCAGGCCCAGAGTTTAGGCCCACAAGTGGCCCCCCAAAAAATTATATACGGAGAATCTTTTCTATGCCTGAGGCTTGAATTCAGTCCCCCTATGTGGAGGGAATGGCGGGAGATCTTGAGGTACTAGTTTCTGGCCTGGGAAGAGTCATGGAATGTGATTGATCTCATCCTTGAATGAGTAGTTTGTGCATGATGCAAGTAGGAAATGATAGGCAAGACTCATGGAGTATCGATTATTTGTAAAGAAGTTGATGAAGCATGACAATAATCATCACAGTCATGAAATGGAGGCATCAGTAAAGATCCAAGAATCTGTATTCACACAGATTGGATTCCACCACAGGTTACCATCTCTCCTACTCTATACATGCATACTACCTTCAGCTTATGAATGGATGACTGCTGTGCTCACTGCTCTCCCCTGGGAGGGGGGCTCAATCGCAGGTTCCAAAGGCTGGTGTGCTCATGTGGACAAATTCGCCAGTTGGTCCTGCTAGGCACCGAGTTCAGATTCCCTGCCCTGCCAAAATATTTATCTTGATGTCAGAAGTCAATCATTGCACCTGTTTTCTTTCTGTGCAAGTCCTGGATCTCAGCTAGGATGGACAATGCTTGATCCACCCTGTGGCCTTGGGAATAAGTTGTTATCCATGTCAGCCCAGTTATTCCTGTCATCATATACTCAAGAAAATACACAATACACCCATGAATAGCATACAAAATAAAGAGAATACCTACACTCAATGAACGATGCAGTCCACACACGGATGTGAATATACATCCCATGTTTCAATGATCATTGAGGACTATGTTGGCCTCCCTGGGGCTCGATCTCAGTTCCTGGGAATGGCCCAGCTCCTTAGTGGCTCACAGTCTGGTGTGATCACGTGGACCCATTGGGCAGTTTGGCCTCCCAGGCCCAAAGTTTGAGTCCCAGCACTGCCAAAAATTCACCCTGATGTAAGAAGCCAGTCGTTGCACTTGTTTTCCTGTACTGTGCAAGTTCTGGGGCTCAGCTAGGAAGGAGAATGTATATGCAACTCTATACTCATGGGAATAGGTTGTCATCCAGTTCACCACAGTTATTTTTGTCATCCTATACTCAAGGAAATACACAATACATCAATGAATAAGACACAAAACAAAGAGAATGACTACACCAAATGCAAGATGCCGCCCACCCATGTTTGGAAATATAGATCCTCTATTTAATTATGAATTTATGACTATATTGGCCCCCACCAGGGCTCCATCTCAGGTCCCAGGAATGGCCTAGTTCCTTAGTGGCTCAAAGCCTGATGTGCTCACCATGACCCATTCACCAATTGGGCCTGCTAGGTTTGAGTTCAAATTCCTGCACTACCAAACGATTTATTTTGATGTGAGAAGCCTAAGGTGGCACAGGTTTTCCTGTCCTGTGAATGTCCTGGGTCTCATTGAGGATGGGGAATGCTATATAGGCTACTCTTAGCCATGGGAATAGGTTGTCATCCATGTCAGCACAGTTATATCTGTCACCCCATACACAATAAAATACACAATACATCCATGAAAAAGACACAAAATAGAAAGAATAACTACACTGAATGCAAGATGCATACCACACCTGTAAGTAAAGAAAAATCTTATGTTTTAAAAAGGTGGGCTTGTTATTTTGTCCAGTGCTGGGGCTTCAAATCAGGCCCTGCAACAGGCCTGACATTCTACTCTTCAAAGATGGTGAGCTTCCCCTTCTTCCACAGTGCAACAGAATTACCCAGACCTGAGCTAAAAATCCCAGCACTGACAAAAGATTCATATTGATGTCAGAAACTAAAAATCCCAGCACTGACAAAAGATTCATACTGATGTCAGAAGCCAGTCGTTGTGACTTTTATCCTCTCCTGTGAAAGTCCTGGGTCACAAATATGATGGAGAATGCATGGACAACACTGTAACCTTGGTAACTGTTAGGTTTTTAAAAAGAGGTAGCCGAGTAAGAACAGCACCAGCACGCATGTGGTATTCAGATAAGGGGTAGGTTTATTCAGTAGACCTGCTGGGACCAGGCAAGGTTGGCACTCCACGTGGCTGGGAAAGGCCTGGGAATGAGAGAAAGCTAGGAAGAGAGGAAAGAGAGAGAAAAGAGCAGAGAGAGGGGTAAGAACAGTAGGACTCATGTGGTATTCAGGTAAGGGGTAGACCTGCTGGGACCAGGCAAGGTTGGCACTCCACGTGGCTGGGAAAGAGAGAGAGCAAGAGAGCAAGAGAGCAAGAAAAGAGCAGCAAGAGCTAGAAAGAACAGAAAGAGAAAAAAGGGAAAGTCTGGGCCTGGGCTAGCCCTTATGTAGGGTATGGGTGGGGCAAGGTGTGGCCACATCAAATTCAGATGTGACCTCAGTGGATGCAGATGTGACCTCTTCCCGGTGTCCCAGTTGCCTAGGTAACGCAGGTACTGGGTGGAGACTTTGCTGCGAGGAGGGTGGAGTCTGCTCGCCATCTAGGAGAGGACCTTACAGTAACGGGTTCTCATCCATGTCAGCACTGTCATAGCAGTCACCATACTTATTAAAATACACAATACCTCCATGAATTAGAGACAAAATAAGGAGAATAAATGCACTGAACCCAAGATGCTAACCAAACATATATGTCAATATAGATCCTTTGTTTAAATTATGAATTTCTGACTATAGTGGACCACCCTGGGGATCAATGTCAGATTCTGGGATTGGCCACACTCCTTAGTTGCTCACAGGTTCATATGATCACCTTGAATGATTGGCCAATTTGTTTTGCTCTGCCCTGAGTTCAGATACCAGCACTATCAACAAGTGGATCGTGGAGTAAGAAGGAGAGTGTGAAACTTTTTTTCCTTTTCTCTGAGAATCCTGGGGGTAAGGCATGAGAGAGAACATTTCTACAAATCTAGATGTTCTGTGATAGGTTGTCATCAATGTAATGAACACATTGAGTACATAAATGAATAAAACAGAAGATACAAGGAACAACCCCACCAAACATGTATGGACTGAACATCTATAGGTAAGTATAAATCCTATTTTTACAATATATAGAAATAGTATGATTTCCTGGTCTGGATCTTGAATTCAGGACTAGTGAACAGACCTGACTTTTTTATTTTCATGAAAGGTGATCTTCCCCTTTATGCACATTGCTGCAGATTTACCCAGAGCCTGAGTTACAATCCAAAGCCTGTAAGAATAAACTGTGTGAATTGCATGCCAGGGAGTTAATTTTTTTCTCAGCATGGGTCTTGAACTCAGGTCGTGGCAACACTGCCTCAGCTTTGATCACACTAGGATGGGGTGCAGCCACTGGACACACAGGTGCTTCTGGGATTCTACACCCCCACGTGTTGCAAGGAAAACAATGCACAGAAAAAATGTGGCCTTTTATATTTTCTTCCTTTGCACAGTGACCCTACTGGGTCTGAATGACACTGTTGCAAAGGGTACTTCACCTTGCATTTCTGAAGGCTGGCAGACAATCAAGAAAGCCATAGGCCCACGTGGCAACATAGGCCCTCATTTCAAATCCCCATACTGACACCAACCAATGGCAGGAAGTACTAAGAAACTGGTTCCCATCCAAAGGCATAACACTGGAATTTTGTCAATGTCACAGTTGAATGAGTTGATCGTGAATGATGATCCTATAAAATTATACAGCATCATTTCAGAAGGCTGATTGATTTTATTTAATATTTATGAAGCATTAAAAGAAAATTATTACTTACAGGAACACAATAATTTCAGGACACTGAGTGCTTTCATTAATATTTTAAGGATGAAAACAATAACATTAATTACATGGACGCATAATAAATACGCAGGAATTGGTAGGAATATAGTCTATATAACTGAATAATGTATAAACATCTCTGGCACTCTATAAACACACACACACACACACACACATATATGCCATCTACATGTCAATCTGTTCTTCTTTGATTAACCCCAGGGGTTCTCAGGTCCTGGGAACAACCTGCACCTCAATTTCCCCCAGGATGGCATGTTTGCACTCACCCATTCAAGAATTTGGCCTTGTAGGCCATGAGTTCAGATGTCAGTACTCCCAAACAATGAATCGTGGAGTAAGAGGATGATGGTGACACATGGATTCCTTTACTGTGCATCTTCTGTGTGTCAGGTATGAAGTGGAATACATCTGTAGACCTATATCCTATGTAGTCAATGTTTTATGTGCTATAATAGTCAATACAATAAATGGTCAATACATGAATAAAACAAAAAATAAAATAACTACACTGAATGCAATACAGAGTCAACATATGTATAAGAATATAAAACATATATGTAATTTGTACATGAATAGGGTGTTTTCTAGTGCTGGTGATCATTTTCAAGCCTAAGGAACAAACTTGAATTTTTTGACTTTAAGGAAGCAAGCTTCCCCTTCCCACACAGTGCAACAGAGGTACCCAGACTATGAGTTCCAATCCCAGTCCTGGTAGAAAAAACTCACCTTTATAGTATTTGAGGCCCAATTCTTAGGTATTTCATTATGCCTCCATTTGATGAATGTGATTGCTTAAATGCTTAATAAAATATTAACTAAAATCAATCAGTGTCGTGTAATATAAGTGTGTATAATTTTATCCTAGAATCATTCAAGAACTGTTCATTCAATCATGACTTACATCACATTACATTGGTAATCATATGGATAGGAACAAGTTTCTTAGGATCTCCTACCATTTGGAGGTGGCACGACCAGGATTTGAATTGTGGGCTCCAGCTCCCACCACTTCAACCCGAGGATCGGGAATTCACCAGTCTGTCCAAGAACATCAACAAGGCCAATGATTAGGCAGGCACCAGTGGATCTCAGCAGTCCTTCTTGATACTTACAAGGCTGTGAATAGAGGATCATGGTCAAAGTCACCCTAAGCAGGAAAATCCTTGAGACCCCTGTCCAACTTCAGTGCCAACAAAGCCAGAAACCTTGTGGTTCTAGTGTAGAGGACCTGCCTTGAGCAAAAGCAGCTCATGAACTGTGCCCAGATCCTAAGTTCAAAGTCTGGGACTGGCAACAAACAGAACTATACAGCAATCTGTGTAGCCATCCAGTTAAAGCAGGTCACCCTCTTCTCTCCAACTGAATTGGAGAGAATTTCCTGGGAAAAAGGCTGGGAGAACCACTGTCATCTTGACTCCGCCCATGCTGCTTGCTTCACAGGATTCTGGCCACACCCCCATTCTTTCATGCTTCTTTCTGACCAATGGGATACAAGAATGGTGGCCACGCCCACATTCCATGTTGCCAGGTAGCACTGGGATTCCCTCTGTTAGTTTACACCACTACCAGCAGTTCAAGAAGGTAGAAGGGGCTGAGTCCTGAGGAATAGACTCGAGGTGACTTTGGAGTATAGTAGAAAACTGATGCTCGCACCCCACCTGGCCCCTCCCCTCCCTTCACATGGTGCCAGGTTTCAAACCTCAGGAAAGGCTGTGCTGCCAGCAGGCCTAAATCCCCGACCTGGTCCCTGCCCCTAGTCTTCTGCTCTGGGCCCATGTGTCCGCGATGCTGCCTCCATTGCTGCTGCCCCAATTGGAGCAGCTGCCAACAGCTTCTCCCAGCAGCACAGGTGAGTTTCTGTCCCAACAACAACATACCCTGGGTCAAACACCCCTCTGGGGGCACCATGTCCACCCTGCTTGTTTCCTCTCCATGGCGCTGATGAGCCACCTTACTGTCTTGAGGATTTCTGAGATAGAAATTACAAATATGCTCAGGCTGGGCTGCATCACGGTCCTCCTGTGAAAGGTATGCTCCACCAGGCCTGGTCCTCTGTAATTGGGATGGTAGACATGTGGTGTCATGCTCAGTCATCGGTTAACATGGATTATCCTAAACTCAGTCCATAGCAGTGGATTCTTGACCACACGTGAAGCTCTTTGTAGGGCCTCAACCATTGGACCTCAGTCTCCTCACAGGACAGTTGTGAGGAAACAAGGGATTTATACAGAGCGATCTCTGGAAAAGAGAGGGAATGGCCTTCAGATAAGGTTTTAGCAATTCTGTGAGCATATGACAGGAAGATACCAGAAAGGGCTCAGGTGGGGCCTGTTATTAATCATGCAACAGGTGTGGGATTATGAACCAAAACATGGCTCTCTTTCATTACTACCCTATCCCAATGAGGAAGGGGATCCTTCACTTTGTTCAGTTTTGCAGCTGGGGAATCTGAGGCAAAGAGAAGCCAGATGACCTACTTATGACCTCAAGTTCACAGGAAGCTCGGCCTGACTTCTCTACCATGCTCCCTAGGACAATGGGTGCTATTCAGTCCAGTTCTTGTGGTGGGAAGTCCACTTCTTTCAATCGTGGTTCTTGAACTCTAGGATTGGGCATTGTTCCCGAGCTCCTCAGCTCAAGGCTTGTGCTTTATCACTTGATCCCACAGTGTCACTTCCAGTTTTCTGGTGGTTCTTTGGAGATAAGATTCTCAAACACGTTCCTCCAGGGCTGTCTATGAACCATGATCCTCATATCTCAGCCTCCAGTGTAGTTAGGATTAGAGTTTTATGCCACTGGCACCTGATTTAAGTGTAATTCTGATTTTCTCTCTCTCCCTCTCTCCCTCTCTCCCTCTCTCCCTCTCTCCCTATCACCAACTCTCCCTCCCTCCCTCTCTTCCTCTCTCCCTCTCTCTCTCTCTCTCTCTCTCTCTCTCTCTCTCTCTCTCTCTCTCTCTCTCTCTCTCTCTCTCTCTCTCTCTCTCTCTCTCACTGTAGCTCTCAGGAACGGGTAGAATGGGTGCTGTAGGAGGTGGGCCAACGTCCCCAGGTAGCTGGAACCCAACATGGCCCACTCATTCTGGAGTTGGGCTGTGGGTAGGGAGCTGTCTCGTTCAGCATGTTGATACATGTCCATGAGACCAGCCCTCTGAGCCCTTGCAAGACTGTCAGGGTTATTCATTTTCCATCTAGCCTTACTGGATTTTTTATATTGTATTCTTTTCTACATTATTTTCTAGCACCTGGCCAATATTATGGTACATAGTTACAGAATGAAAATGTAATGTTAACTTAAGAAAGTCATTTAGGGATCTGGGAATGTGGCTTCATGATATGATGATTGCCTAGCATGCATGAAACCCTGAATTCAATTCCTCAGTACCACATAAACAGAAAAACACTGGAAATGGTGCTGTGCCTCAAGTGGTACAGTGATTGCCTTGAGCAAAAAAGGAAAAAAAAAACCCAAAGCAAAAAACATTTAATTAGTAAATGCAAAATAAAGAACCCCTACTTGGAATATGTAATTGCTCCTGCCATACTGACACCTGACAATAGTCCATAATTCATGTACTTTTTCTTATATTAGGATATTGTGTTGAAAAAAAGTTTTGTTCATTAGGTCAGAGCAATTAATATCTTGAATGTGCTTAGATGTCAGGTGAAGATTAATTCTGGAAATTCAAAGATTCCAGGTTTTTGAATGGTCTCTGCTAATCACAATGAGAAGGGTAGTCTAAGTGAGATTTGGAAATCTTTTTGTTTATTCATGGCACCACAACTGCAGAGGCAAATTAACAGTTGTGACAGAAGAGAAGGAATAACTCCAGAGGTAATGAATAAATGATAGTTACTAACATATACCAGAAACGTTTATAGAGAACCATTTTTGGTTATTGAACAAGTAGTTATCAACTAGTCTTATTCCGCATTACCTTTAGCATTCTAAATCTCTTAGGCTACTTCTTAATCTCTGTGTAATACATGTATCTCCTTCTGTGCTGTTTTTTCTTACCTTAACTTCTTTGCTTTCTAAAAATCTCAGTCTTTCTACATTTCTCTTTGAACATTTCCTGATACTAAATACACCTACACAGACGGCAGAGAATGCTAACTAAGGGTCCCATAGCTCATGAGTCATTAATGAAACAACATGGAAAAGGAGGACATATTTATTGTTACCTCAAATTTTCTGAAAAGCTGCAATGCCATCATTTGATTCAAATTTCCATTATTTGTCTACATAGTGTCATTCAGTGCACATAAATGCAAATATGAGCTGGGTGCTGGTGGATCACGCCTGGAATCCTAGCTATTCAGGAAACCAGAGAATTGTGGATCAAAGCCAGCCTGGTCAGGAATGTCCATGAGACACTTATATTCAATTAACCACCTGAAACCCAGAAGTGGTGCTGTAGCTTAAGCGGTAGAGCACTCAATTTGAGCTGAAGAGCTGTGGGAGTGCGCCCAGGATCAGAGTTCAAGCCCCACAACCAACAAAAAGTGCAAATATTACCTTAAGTTTCCCCAAAAGGAAGGACAAGATCAATAATCTTCCCAAGCAGAAAAAATAATCTTAGAATGATTCAGTGCACCTACTTTTGCTGAGTTATTTAAGTTATGGCTTCTTTGCTAGACATATTGTCTTCCTTTAAAAATTGTCAAATACTAGCTTTACAATAAACTTCGTCTAATATTTTTTGTTTCAAAAGAGAAGTCTATACAGTTGATGTCACTTAGCTTTCTTACTATCTTAATTCAAAGCCAAACCAGGCAGGAGAGTATGTCAAACTCTTATCGCAAATTGAACACCAAAAAACCAGAAGTGGAGTTTTGGCTCAAACAGTAGATTACTAGCTTTTGGGGTAGGTGGGCAGGATCCAGGGACAGGATCCAGCCTCTGGGTTCAAGCCCCAGGACTAGCACAAACTAAACAAACAAGCAAATAAAAATCCCAGATTTTTCTTTGGGGCCCTCCTTAAAGGTGAACTGGTCAGAGTAGAGTCTTCTTTTGCTGATCATATTGACTGGATCCTGCTTTTTTGGAATCCTTGTTGCTCTGCAGAACTCAGAACCAGATCAAAGGAATTGATAACTGACTCCTGCATCGAGAATCATCTCAGGGGTGAAATATCCATCTATAAGACACTTTAAACCCTCTATGTCTTTGTTGCTTTGCAGGAGAACACTTTTAAAACAATGTTATTTCCTTTTGTTTTATACTGGCCTTCAAATGGTACATTATTTCTTTTTGTAACACTATGAACTAGAAGTTCACAGAAAAAAATTATATGAGTAAAGAACACACTCAAAAAGCCAGGGACAGAGTTTCCTTCAAGCCTTGGGATACTTTTCTTGTACAGTAAAAAGGAAAGCACAAGGTAACTTGAACTTTGTTTTTCCTCTATGTTCCATTCCTCTCCTGGGGTCAGTTTCCACATCCAGTAACAGTTACTTCCAGTAACAATCGATGGTGCTGCTTGAGGTATAGTGAATGTTTTCTGGCTTCACTGCAAGAAGACTAGAACACCTATGGACCTGAGGTAAAATGTATTTCAGAGAAAATTTAGTAAAGAGAAAATATGAAATTTATATTGCTTATAAATATATTATACATGAGTACATTGAGTTCAAACTTTGTAAGTTCTCTGTAAGTTAAGGCGAATTTTAAATAGGAAGAAGGTTTTCAGAACATTCTTTTTGTGACTGTACGAGCTGTTCATTATTTCCCAAGTGTGCATGAGCTAACAGTAAGGAAACAATAGCAATAATAGGAGAAAGAGAAGTTCTGTGTTTAAGTATAAGGGTTACATACAGTATAGAAGACTACAAATAAGCAACATTGAAACAATAAAGCCAAGTCCAGTATGTAGATTTATGAGAGTGATATACAGAAAGCAAGAACCCTATGTGGAACATGAAGTATGAGGCCACTCCCATTCTAAATCATGCTTGCTAATCATGCAACTTTGTAGAAAGTACAATGGAAGAATAATTCTGTTTTCAATGAAAGTCAGATATAAAAGCATGGATTTAATTGGAAAAATGTCCATCTTGTGAGAGCAGGGATTATGCTAGCAATAAACTGGTGTCTAAGATCTCATTTCTTTTTTTTCTTTACACACACACACAGACACACAGACACACAGACACAAACACACACACACACACACACACACACACACACACACACACACACACACACACACACACATATATATATATATATATATATATATTTGTTGGCGGTGATCTTGGGACTTGAACTCTGGGCCTGCGAGCAGTCTCTCTGCTATTCAGCTCAAGCTAATGCTCTACCACTTGATCCACAGTGCCAATTCCAGTTTTCTTTTAGTTAATTTGAGAAAAGAATCGCTGGGACTTTCCTACCGGAGCTGGTTTTGAACCTCAATCCTCATATGCCACCATAACCCAGCTTATGATCACATTCCTAACAGTGTACACTCAAGATGTGTAATGTGTCTGTTCATCTATCTTTATAAGAATTCTTTAGTTAGGGCTGAAAGGTGTCTCAGAGGTACAGAGCTTGCCTCGCATGCATGAGGCCCTTGGTTCGATTCCTCAGTACCACTTAAGCAAAAAAGAAAAAAGCCAAAATTGGCGCTGTGACTCAAGTGGTAGAGGGCTAGCCGTGAGCTGAATTGCTGAGGGACAGAGCCCAGGACCAGAGTTCAGGCACCATGACCAGACACCCCACCAAAACAAAAAAAAAGAATTCTTGAGTTAAAAATATGGGCTACAGCTTAGACATTACTCTCACAAAAATGTTTGTCGTTTAAAAGTTGATACTCCTGGAGAAATAAAACCTAAGAATGTAAAGGAGTCTGGGAAGTTCTATTGGCATCCAGCCTGGGCAGAACACTCTTTGCAACAGTATATAAAATTAAGCAGTCAAAATCTGGATTGGAAGAATGGCTCAATTGATGGAATATCAGTCATGAGCAAGATTGCTTAATAAAAGCTTGAGGCTTTTGCATATATTCATACAGACATACACATACACCCAGAGGCACTTATATATGCACACACAAATACACAAATGAAACAACTCTCAGAATGTGTAGAAAAGTTACAAAACAATAAATATATATCCTGAACAAGACTAGAATCAAGTGATAATTTTTAATATTTGAAAGTCCTCAAATGAACTTCCTTCAAATAAGTTTGAGAATATAACATTGGTATAACAGAGATAGTAAGAATCAATAATCATTATTAAAGGGATCAGATCCATGGAGGAATGAATCAGAGATCTGGCAGGTGCATCTGAAAATGTTCATATCCTGTATCAAATGTTAGAACATCTTTGAAAATAGTAGATAAAGTTTAAGCAGTCACTCTGGTGTATAATATCACTGGAGAAGTTCAGAATTGGTAGTCTATATCTAGATTAAATAAACCAAGAAACTATGGCAGGGCAATGTGATACAAGCTTAGAATTCTAGCACTGAGATTAAGACAGGAGATTAGAGAATGGAATTACATATTGATACCTTCCCTGGACCAAGGTGTATAATTTTGTCTTAATAAAACAAAACAAACAAGAAAGGAATACATAGTTGGACATTTGGGCTAATTTTGTCATTATGTTTTGAGAAGTCAAATTTCCTGTTGAAATGCAACTCATACTTAATCCTCACTTGTGTTTTAAATTCTCTCTTCATTACAGAACATTCCTAGATGCAAAATGACTCGTGATTCCCATCCAAAATTTGAAAAAATAAGTTATCATCATTCTGTTGTAACCCAAAGAAATGATGAAGAATTACACAAGCTTAAGCTTGGAAAAATAGCAAAGTTCGTCTAATGAAGGATTTTGAAGATCTTGCTAAATTAGAATTTAGATTTAAAATATTTTGGTTTTGTTTGTAATTTTATATTCTATAGGATTCTACAAAATTGTTTTTAAGTAGAGGGTTTAATTGACATTCACAAATGATTTTGCATTCTATGTGCCTAGAATATTCTTTCAAAAACTTAGTTAATAGATAATTCCAACAGTTCATGTATGAAATGATAATGTGAATGTTGTAGACAGAGTTGCCAACAAATTGATGACATTAATTTATGAATTTAGAATAAGAGAATTTTTTGGAGTCTTTGGTATAACATGGTATGAAGAGTATAATCGTGTGACATCTTCTTTCTTCTACCTGTATGTAACACAGGAAGCAATTTCCTTAATTATTTGCTACTGTATACAGTGAGAAAAATGTTACGTTTGGGGTTTGATTTTATTTTTGTTTTTGTTTTATTGGTTTGTCCTAGGGCTTTTACTCTGGGCCTGGACACTGTCTCTGAGCCTGTTTATGCTCAAGGCTCGTGCCCTACCACTTCAACCTCAGTGCCACTTGCATCTGGCTTTTGCTGAGAAGTTTATTGGAGATAAGAATCTAGGAAATATTCTTGCCTGGGTGGGCTTTCAACTGTAATCTTCCAATCTTAGCATCCAGAATTTATATAATAGCTAAAAATTATAAATATAAGTAATATTTGCAAATGTTCTGATCTCAAAAATACCAGTGGGGGGAAAATGATGCAACCCAGTTTTTTGTGGTGTTCTTACCAGAACATGAATCGCATCACATTAGCAGAGTTGTATTTTTTCACAATAGAGATAAGCTATTCATCATATGAATTAAGGGAAGTTTGAGATGCACCCTAAAAGTTGGAGAATTTTGGGCTAGGATGACTCTATATCATAAATATTGGTATTGGTGGTCATAAAAATAATAGCTTATTGTGATAAACAATTGGTTAATCTTGAAGAATTAATTATTACCGATGCTACATAGTTTTATCCTCTACCAGAACATGGTTATTTTTCTGTTGTCTCTCAATCTGTAACACCCCATTGGAAAATGCATCTATTGCAAAATTACATAACATGTAAGCCGGTATTGTTTTGAATCTCTCAGGTATGGAATCTTCAGAATTTGAAAATGAGTAATTACTAGTCATTGGAATGTTGACAAACACATATATTCTGTCTTCTTAACAAGTTATTTACTTTTTCAAGTTATTTGTTTCCATAGAATTAAACTGTTTTCACTTTTAGTATGAGAAAGTACTATATTTATTCTTTTTTCAAAATATTGGTAAGTATATTGTGAAAATATTGTCTAGTCGGATAGCATTCAAGTTGATGGTCCTCTGATTAAAAAGGGGTAATTAATTCAAATTAGACACCAAAAGTATGGAATTTTAAAAAGTTACTACATAAAGAGTACTATGTACTTTACCAATACAGTGAAATTTTATTTCATGCAGCTTATTTTTTAAATTTAATTTTATTGTCAAAGTGATGTACAGTGTGTTTACAGTAACTTTAAGGTAGTGAATACATAACTTTTCAAACTTGTTACCCCTTCCCTCATTTTCTTCACAGTTTTCCTTGACCCCAGTACCCCTCACAAGTTGTAATGTACATTTCCAACATATTGTCTTGTGAGTATTGCTATTGCATTGGTTTGCCTTTGTCCTTTGTCTCACCATTTTGTTCTTCCTCGTCCCTTCCCTAATTAAGGTAAATATATACACAATACACAGGCTACCAAAATCAAATACAGCAGGGAAAAAAGCATAGGGGAAAACCCCAAAAGAAAATGGAAATCACATAGTACATTAAAAACAACAATCGCAAATAATACTCTATGTTTCCATATCTTGGAGTTCATTTTGCTTATCATCAGATTATAAGGCTATATATATGCATAACAAAGCCACTGGAAAATAGTAGTTTCATGGACACTATATCATGAAAACAACATGTTAACTGTTTTTGATATTAAAGGTGGAGTTAGGATTGATGAACTTGTGGTTCTAATAAAGGAATTTCAAAAGAGTTTTAAAATTATGACAGGTTTGGCTGGGAAGGTGGCTCAGTGGTAAGAGTGCTTGCCCTGCATGCCTGAGGCCCTGGGTTCGATTCCTCAGCACCACATAAGCAAAAAGAAAAAAAAGCCGGAAGTGGTGCTGTGGATCAGGTGGTAGAGCGCTAGCCTTGAGCTGAAGAGCTGAGCTACAGCGCCCAGGCCCAGAGTTCAGGCCCCACGTCTGCACACCCCCCAAAACTGACAGGTAAATTTTAATTTGTTCAAACTTTTTAACAACTTAGCCTATTAGGAAAATTTAAAATTTCTTGGGAAAATAGGCTTTCATGCAAAATAATCAATGGAGACTTAACTGAGAGGGAGCAAAGTGGGTGAAGATGGCTCATGTTCATACTAAACAAACAAACCTCAGAACCCTTGGTATAAGACCTGTAGGTTCCCTTGAGAATTGTCCTTACCCAGGAAATCTACTCACTGTGTGAAACAAGGTTGTAGTGGAATTTAAATTCAACGTTCTTAAAAAAAAATCAAAATTTGTGTATTGACTTTAATTACCAAACAGTAATTCTCTGAAAAAGATAATTTGGGTCAAAATATTTAGGGAAAAAGTGCACTCAAAAATGTTTGTAATACATTCTACAATGTCTTTGCATGTGAAGCACTGAACTACAGAAAAAAACCTGATTGGATACTTGAAACCAATGATTTCACATTTCTTAGTAGCTCAAAAATATAATATCCTTATTAACGAGATAGTGAAGACTTCTCTTATTACATAAGCCAAAAAGTTTTGGGATCAGAAAAGAATTGAGCAAATTGAAAAGTCAAGAAAACGCGTTCTTAGAAGCCCTAGCTAAGCATATTGGCTTCAGCAGTGGAGGGAGGCCAAACTTTTTGATATATTGTCTTAATATTTTTGCTACCTAAAGTGATTTTACAGAGCCTATTTAGCTCACTACAATTTAGAATGGATTGAATGAAGACATGAAAATAAATTCCACATCCAAATAAAAGAGTTTTAAAAGAGAAACCATGAAGATGTAGCAGTGGGGAAGGATTTATAGTCCTTCACCTTCACTAGACTTGAAGCCAAGAATCTGTGATTAGTTGGAAATCACGCAAGAGCTAAGAGAAGGACAGAGACATAGGACATAGGAGCATTGTCATTTTGTAACAGACACTGTCATAAAAGGTATGGATAATTTAACTCTATTCTTTTCCATAAATCCTTCTGAGCAAATGCAAGACCAAGAGAATGATAATCTATTGAAATAATTTTTGAAAGAATAACTTCACTGATCCTGATATGGTATCTAAAGAGATTCTTAAGAGAGAAGATAAAAGTGAAGTATTCTTCGGTTTCTTCTAAGCATTTTGTTAGCAAAGTATATCTTTGAGGTTAGAAATGATTGAACCAAAAAGTGGTGGAGTACCCATGTTTTTTTTTTAATTTTTATTTTATTTGTGAACGTACTGTACAGAGGGGTTACAATTACATGGGCAAGATAATGCATACATTTCTTACCAAGCATTGCAGCCTCCTCCTTTGTTTACCCTTTACCTCCCTTCCCAGCCTCCCACTCACCACCCACCCAATCCTTCCTCCCATCCCTCCACCCCCACCGACATTGTAAAGCTCATTTTTGACATGACAATTTGTACTTATTGTTGCAACAGGTCCACCTGAATCCTTAAACGACTCGTTTTTCCCCATCTCCTCCACAAGTTACACTGACATCAAATATATTGAAAGTGGGGGTTATACTGTGGGGGAGGGACATACAAAGCAACAAAGAAATAATCTTATAAATGCATTAGAAACACATGCATGAAACAAAAAAAAACATTAAAATACCTATCTAAGGATTCATTTTCCTAACATCACATTATCTGAATTTTTCCGCTTGACTCATACATATACTAGATATTGCAAATAAGGGAAACCATGGGACCTGTGTTACTTTGTTCCTGGCTTACTTCACTTACTATAATTTTTTCCAAGTTTTTCCATTTCCTAACAAATGGGCAATGCCATTCTTTCTGATGGAGGCATAGAATCCCATTGTGTATATATACCACATTTTCTTGATCCATTCATCTACTGAAGGGCATCTGGGTTGGTTCCATATCTTAGCTATGGTAAAAAATGCTGCAATATACATAGTTGTGCTGGTAGCTTTAGTGTGGTCTTGTTTGTCAACATTTGGGTAAATGCCCAAAAGTGGGATTGCTGGGTCATAGGGGAGCTCTATGTGAAGTTTTTTGAGGAACCTCCATACTTCTTTCCAAAGTGGTTGAGCAAGTTTACATTCCCACCAACAGTGAAGTAAGGTTCCCTTCTGTTCATATCCCCTCCAGCATCTGCTGTTGTTAGAGTTCTTGATTTTTGCCATTCTAACTGGAGTGAGGTGGTATCTCAATGTTGCTTTGATTTGCATTTCTTTTATGGCTAAGGATGTTGAGCATTTCTAAATGTGTCTATTGGCCATCCTTCTTTCTTCTTCAGAGAAGTTTCTCTTTAAGTCTTTAGCCCACTTATTTATTGGGCAGTTGTTTCTTTGAGGATTTGTTGTTGGGGGATTTAATATTTTGAGTTCCAAGTATATTTTAGATATGAGACCCTTGTAAATTGTATGGCTAGTGAATATCTTCTCCCAATCCGTGGGCTTTCTAGTGATCTGGCTAGCTATGTCCTTGGCCAGGCAGAAGCTCTGCAATTGCATGCAATCCCATTTGTCCAACCTTTTTTTGATTTTTTTTTGTGTTTCTGGGTCTCTATTAAGATAATTTAGGCCTGTGCCAAGGACACCTAGGGTTTCTCCTATTCCATCCTGTAATATTTTCAGAGGGTCTACTTTGACTCTGAGGTCTTTAATCCATTTGGAGTTGATTCTGTTGCAGGGTGATAAATAAGGATCTAGCTTTAGTTTTCTACAAGTAGTGGATGAATTTTGCCAGCACCATTTACTGAAGAGGCTGTCTTTCTTCCATTCTATTTTTCAGCTCCCTTATCGAAAATTAGATGGCTATGGGACTGTAGGTTCGTTTCTGTGTTTTCAATTCTATTCCGTTGGTCATCTTTTACGTTTTACTTCATCTTTCACTATTTGGATTCCCTTTAAATTTGCATCTTGTCTTAATGTCCCAGCTAGCATTCTAATACTAAGTAGTTGAAGAGGAGTGGAGAGAGCAGACATCCTTATCTCTTTCCTGAATTAATAAGAAATGGCTTTAACTTTTCACCATTAAGTATAATGCTGGCTGTAGGTTCATCAATTCTTAGAAGAAAGAAGAGCACTGGAGCAATATCAGTTCCAAATTTCAAACTATACTAAAAAGCCACAATAATAAGAAGAGCTTGGTACTGGCACAAGAACAGTTCTGAGGACCAATGAATAGGACTGAAGACTCAAAAATAAACACACTGACATATTGCAACCTAATCTTTGACAAGGGAGCTAAAAAAATAGAACGGAAGAAAAACAGCCTTTTCAGTAAATGATGCTGGTAAAATTGGTTATACACCTGTAGAAAACGAAAGCTAGATCCATATACATATTTATGTATCATATATATCATGCAGGGTGATATATATATATATATATATATATATATATATATATATATATTAATAGAGAACCACAAACAAAACAAATCAAAGAGAGGTTGGACAAATGGGATTGCATGAAACAGCAGAGCTTCTGCAAGGTAAAGTTCATAGACAGCAAGATCAATAAAAAGCCCACTTACTGGGAGAAGTTCTTCATGAGTCATAAAACAGACAAAGTCTTATATAGAAAATATACTTAAGACTCAAAATCATAAATACCCCAACAACACATCCTCAAAGGAACAACTGTCCAATATCTAAATTGGCTGAAGACTTAAAGAGAGACTTCTTTGAAGATGAAATAAAAAATGTCCATTAGACACCTGAAGAAGTATATATA
This sequence comes from Dipodomys merriami, assembly GCF_024711535.1. NCBI lineage: Eukaryota > Metazoa > Chordata > Mammalia > Rodentia > Heteromyidae > Dipodomys > Dipodomys merriami. Next base: position 17,891 of record NW_027203597.1, read on the forward strand.
TATATATATCTGTAATTTGGAGAGAGGAAGGGATATAGCAGAATGCTTAAATGGGGATTCAGGTTGACCATTGTGACAATGAGATGTACAGGACACTGTGCAGAAAATGAATTTACAATCTCAGGCAGGGGTCGAGGAGGGAGGAGTTGGAGATATGGGGAAGGAAAGGATGGTAGGAGAAAAACAAAGGAGGAGGTAAAAATGCTGTATAGGAAATGTACTCATTACCTAGTCCTGTAACTCTGAGCCCTCTGTACAATATTTTTACAATAAAAATATATTAAAAAAATCTCTGCCTGCTGTAGATTTCCAGTGCTTCCCTCGGAATTGCATTTTCTGCCTATTCTGGCTGTGTTTAGGTCCACCTGCACAATGGATCAGTAGTCTTCAAGGCATCTTGGTCTTCCAGTGGGACTTGGATTATCCAGTGGTGGTTGGAACCAGGCCAAGGACATGACAAAATCACTTCCAGGACATGCCTTCGTCATTACGCAGGCAACTAGGATTGCAAGCAGAATTTCTCTGAATTTGACTCCAGAAATCTATCAGTGAACCAAAAGGCAAGTCCACCAAACACGTCACTCTTCCCCCCCCCCCATTTCCTCCGTTCTCCTTCCCTGGGAAAGTAGAAAATAATTTTGCATGTTTTGACACACACAGAAAATACCCACCATCTCCCCTGGTAAACTTGGTTTCAAGTCACTGAGTCATGTCAACGGATAATGCTGCATTCATTATTCTGGACAACATCTTCAGGTTGTTTGATGCCTTAATTTTTTGTTGTTGATGTTGTTGGTAGGGGTGCCTGAACTCTGGGTCTGGGTGCTGTCTCTAAGCTGTTCAGCTAAAGGCTACCGCACTACCACTTTAGCCACAGTGCCACTTCTAGTTTTTTCTGCTTATATGGTGCTGAAGAATTGAACCTAAGACCTCATGCATGCAATACAATGACTCTACCACTGAGTCTTCTTCCAGCCCTAATGATTTAATTCTTTAAAATTTATTTTTGTCAGTTATGGGCCTTGAATTCAGGGCTTGGGTATTAACATATCCCAGAGTTCTTTAGCTCAAGGGGAGCCCACTCCAAATTGAGCTACAGTGCCACTTCCTGTTTGGAGATAACTGACTCACAGACTTTCATGCCAGGATTTGCTTTGAACAGATGAATTTTTAAATTATATTTCTCCTAGGTGTTTATTGGAACATTACAGTTTTTCTGGAATTTAAAGTTTTCTGTAAACCTTTGTCTTCAAGTAATGCTACAGCATTAAATATTACATTTTGAAGCTATCCTTTAGCACATCCATTTTGAAATTATTATCTTAAGATGAAATTCTAATTCTTTGTAGTCACAAAGCATTAAAGTCCAAATGGGAAATATGCTAATTTCAGCAGCCTTAGCTCTCTTTCCTCTTTTTTTCTCTCCAGTATCTTTTCTTGTTTTGGAACAAGTGTCATGGACTGTCCAACCAAGCAAAAGGAAGATTATTCCATTAATTTAATAAAAAAGGAATCCAGCCTACCTGCATCTCAAGGGAACTTTGAGTATAATGTTAATCTAATAGTGGATTTTCAGTCATTTTGATAATTTTTTGTTTAACCACTCATTAAAGAGGTTCCAAAAGGCTAGATTCAAAAATCATGTTCTGCTTTCTAAGAATGTTTAATAAGCTAGCAATTCAACAAAGATTACATGGTGAAGAATTTCTCTTTTATCATAGCCCTTGCCACTGATCCCTTCCCTTCAAACTTGTAACTTTGTTCAGTTTTCTTGTTCCAGCATTCATTTTGGTATTTGCTTCAGTAATATCCTTGTAGGATTTGACAATGAAATCCCATTTATTGTTAGAGAGCTCAATTCATATTGCCAAAGGCAGACTCATGAGCAGTTCATAAAGCATAAACTATTGAGAATCATTAACATGGTCATATGCAAATATTCCATAAATTAATATAATTACTACATATATGTGCATCTTCATATACTTTTAAAAATGCAAAATAGTTACATATATATGTCATAAAATAATTCAGATCACTGGTAGAAGAGATTAAGCTAAAATTTTTATTTATATCATCCCCAATATTTTGTGAAATTTTCTTTTCTCATTAACATTCACCTTAGGACCTGCTTTTCCTAGCAACAAGTTATAAGTTGATATACTTAGATATTAGTCCCCTCTGAGTAACGTCTTTTCTTTCCACCACTAGTTAGTCCCTCATGTTAAATACCTGAGGAATAACGTCCCATTGTGCCTGCAAGAGAAGTACCCAAGTCGACTGTCTGTACCTACTCTTGCTTTGCTTTGTTTGTGAATGTGGTAGCAGAGACAGGGGTGTCAGAAATCAGGTGGCTGGAACCATGGTGTTAAGAATTATGGGTAGCAAAATGAGTAGGAGAGAATAGGATACCAGGGAAAGGGTAATTGTGACTGTAATTGCTGAGTTGTATTGTCAGTAAATTGGGTAGCAGCAACAGCTTTGCAGGGGTTGGGGTAGCTAATACATGTATCCAGAACAATTTAGCAGTGACAAGGAAGCACAGACAAAATGAAAGATAAAAGTTGTGAGGCATTGTGGGAATTCTTTGTCTACCCATTCTAAAAACCTAGAAGAGGGTATTTTAAACTAAAACTACAAAAGAAAATTTAAGTTCTTGGTGCTAACAAATCTGTCCAGGTGTTATTACATTAAATAGAGAATTCAAAATGGTTTTTCTTCATGAATACAGAGATCAAAGATATTATAATTCTTATTTCAAAATGCAAATTAAAGGGGAAAATTAGTCAAGAGGTTAAATTCATATTGAATGTTAATATTTAAGAAGAAAAGAAGATCCTAGATGTCGGACTAAAGACAAGGCAATATTAGAGCATTATATGTTGAATAATAAGAAACTTTAATTGAAAAATTGAGCTAGAATGTTCACATCAGGAAAAGGCAAGCAATCAGAGTCCACCACCAACAAAGAAACATCATAATGTATATCTCAGAAAAAGGAACCAAGTTCCTTATCCTTGATGTCAATGATACACATAACCCCCCTTACAAACACACACACACACACACACACACACACACACACACACAAATTATGCAACAGCTCAAGCTACTCACATCCATTCAACATGAATCAAAGATCTTCTTGTAATACTTGAAACTTTAAATTTTGAAGTCTTACTCTGAAAATATTACAGGAAGGAATAGGAGAAACCCTAGGTCTCCTTGGCACAGGCCGAAATTTTCTTAACAGAAACCCAGAAATACAAAAAATCAAAGACAAATGGGACAAATTGGATTTCATGAAATTGCAGAGCTTCTGCATGGCAAAGGACATAGCTAGCAAGATCACTAGAAAGCCTATGGATTGGGAGAAGATATGCACTAGTCATTCAACGGATAAGGGTCTCATATCTAAAATATACCTGGAACTCAAAAAATTAAATCCCTCAACAACAAATCTTGAGAGAAACAACTGCCCATTAAATAAGTGGGCTAAAGACTTGAGAAACTTCTCTGAAGGGGAAAGAAGGATGGCCAATAAACACATGAAGTAATACTCAACCTCTCTAGCCATAAAAGAATTACAAATAAAAACAACATTGAGGTACCACCTCACCCAATTAGAATGGCTATACTCAAGTACTCTAATAACAACTGATGCTGGAGGGGATGTAGTCAGAAGGGAACCTTACTGCATTGTTGGTGGGAGTGTAAACTTGTTCAAACACTTTGGAAAGCAGTATGTAGGTTCATCAAAAGACTCCACATAGAGCTCCCCTATGACCCAGCAATATCACTGTTGGGCATTTACCCACATGATCACAAACAAGATCATAGTAAACCTATCAGCACACCTATGCTTATTGTAGAATTATTTACCATAGCTATGATATGGAACCAACCAAGATGCCCCTCAGTAGATGAATGGATCAAGAAAATGTGGTATATATACACAATGGAATTCTATGCCTCCATCAGAAAGAATGACATGGCCCCATTTGTTAGGAAATGGAAAGACTTGGAAAAATTATATTAAGTGAAGTAAGCCAGACCCAAAGAAACATAGGTCCCATGGCTTCCCTTATTTGCAATAACTAGTATATGTCTGAGGCAAGCAAAAAATTCACATAAATGGATGCTAGGGAAATGAACCCCAGGATAAGTATTCAATTTTTTTTATTTAATGCAGTTGTTTCTAACATATTTTTAAGATGATTTCTATATTGCTTTTTATGTCTCTCCCCCTGCTTTCACTGTATTTGATGTTGGTACAATTTGTGTAGGGGAAGGGCATAAACAAATCGTTTAACTACGGGTACAGGTGGACACATTGCAACAATGAGATATACAAGTAATTATGTTGAAAAATGAACTTTACAACTTTGGTGGAGGGAGGAGGGGTTTGGCCATCTACTTTCCAGCTGATCTATAGGTGTAGAAGCAAAATGTAATACAAAGCAATACAAACCAGTTCTTACTATAAATAATTTTTCTCTGAACATCTTAAAAATCAATTCTGACAACATGCAATAAAAAAATCCCTAAGTTTAAAGCATTCTTCTTGACAAATTGAAGAAATAGTGAGAACATGTATTTTAAGAATAATTTCAGAGAGCTTGCTCAGGGCATGGGTTCTGTCTCTGATATTTATTACTAAAGACTAGTGCTGCCACTTTGAGCCACAGTGCCACAGTAAAGTCTCACCAATTTTCCTCTCCATACTGGCTTTGAACTATGATCTAGATGTTTCAGCTCTCTGCATAACTAGGATTATAGGCATGAGCCCTTGCACCTGGCTAGAATAATGGCTTACCTGAGACACAGGCCAGTTAGTATTAAATGTCATTCATGTTTAACTTTGTAAAATAAAGTTAACTGAAATGCCTTCCACTAGAAATAAGGAATTAAATGTGTAGGTGGGTTACAAATTTCTTACCAAAAGATACATATTTTCCTTGCTTTGTTTTTCTTCCAAAATTGTTCGCTTTCCAGAATCATACCTTATCTTTCCTTGCTGGTTTCTTTAGTTTATTTCATACATGCCCACAGCTCCTTCAACTATCAATTCTTATGTGAAGACGTTGCAAATATCTATTTTCAGTCCAAACTCCTTGTATGCACCTCTCCTCCATATATTCAACTAACATAAAAACTTGTGTAACAGTAATCATCTCTTATCATTACTGGATATTAAAGTGTAAGTAAAATTTAAGAAAATAAAGAATAACATAACTAAATATAACATGATTTTAATAGTAATGCTAAACATAAATGCAACGTCGATTATTTTCCGGAGCAATTTAATAAAAACCTCAAGGTAAAGAAATCAACTTTTTTGAGGGCTGATATTATGGTTTAAATTTAGGACCTTACCTTGTCACTTAGGCTTTTTCCCTCAAAGGTGGTGCTCTGTATTTGAATGACAGCTCCCCTTCCAACTTTATTTGGGGGATTATATACAGATAAGAATCTCATGTAATAAAAACATTTGTGTCCCTATCTTGGGGTTCCTTTCACATAACATCCTCTTATACGGTACCATGTACAAGTTACTCCAAGTAAGATTAACCATGGGACCTTAATCACTTAATATAATTGTTTCTGCGTCTTTCCATTTCCTAGCAAATGGGGCGATGCCATTTTCTCTGATTGGACGCATAGAATTCCAGTGTGTGTGTGTGTGTGTGTGTGTGTGTGTGTGGTGTGTGTGTGTGTGTGTGTGTGTGTGTGTGTGTGTGTGTGTGTATCACATTTTCTTGATCCATTCATCTACTGAGGGGCATCTGGTTTGGTTCCATATCTTAGCTATGGTAAATAATGCTGCAATAAACATAGTTGTACCGGTAGCTTAGTATGGTCTTGTTTGTGATCATTTGTGTAAATGCCCAAAAATGGGGACTGCTGGATCATAGGGTGGCTCTAAGTGAGGTCTTAGAAAACTTTATATCAAGTGAAGTAAGCCAAAACGAAAGAAACATTTGTCCTATGGTTTCCCTTATTTTCAATAACTATTATATGTATGGGACAAGCATAAAAGTTCAAAAGCTATGTCCATATGACCAGATAAGATGCTGTTAAGCAAAATGAACCCCAAGATAGGATTTACAATCTACCATGTGTTTTTTTTTATGTTCCTCCCCCATGGTTTAACCTTTGTTTTCACTGTATTTAGTGTCGGTGCCCTGCATCTTGTATACACCCTTCTCTAGCTTCGGGAGGGGAAGGGACAAAACAAAATAGATAAATAGTGATACAGGCTGACGCATTGTAACAATGAGATGCACAAGACACTATGTTGAAAAAGTATATTTACAATATAGGTGGGGAAGAGGGGAAGGGAGTAGAGGGGAGTGTATTTGTGGAGGTGGGAGGGAAGGGGAGGGGAAAAACAAAGGAGGAGGTAACAATGCTTGATAGAAAATGTACTCATTAACTTGCTCATGTAACTATAACCCCTCTACACAGCATTTTTACAATGAAAACCTCTTTAAAAGATAGAAGGTGTGCCGGGCATCGTTGGCTCATGCCTGTAATCCTAGCTACTCAGGATGCTGAGATCTGAGGATCACGGTTCAAAGACAGTTCGAGAAAAAGTCCGTGAGACTCTTATCTCCAATAAAACCACTATAAAACCGATGCTGGTGCTGTGAGTCAAGCGGTAGAGCACTCTACTTGAGCTGAAGAGTGCAGGGACAATGCTTGTGTCCAGAGTTCAAGCCCCGCGACCGACACACACACACACACAAAACAGAAGGTGTCATGTACACCAAGTATAGTAGCCCCATCTGTAATCCCAGCTGATTGGGAAGCAGAAATGACAAGGATCTTTGTCTCAGGCCAGGCCAAAGTAATAACTGCCAAGTCAGCCATCTCAACAAATGAGCTGGCCATAGTAGTTCACATCTTTAATCCTAGCTAATTGTGTGGGAGACAAAAGAAGCAATCTACGATCATTCAGTCAATCTGAGATCAAACCTGGGCAAAAAGTTCAAGACCTCAAGTAAATAAAATGGACCAGAAGTATGGCAAAAGTAATTGAATTGCTTGTTGCTATACAACTAAAGTCCTATCTAACAAGCAGAGAACACCTGAATAGAACCCTAGTAATACTCCTCTCTTCCACCAAAAAGCCTAAATAACTTTGTCCTATTTGAACATCTAATTTCAAGGCCACTGACAGATCAGAGATGGTGATATTATCTTAAAAATTGGGTATTCAAAAGAGACAAAGTTCTTTAGCTTTTGAAAAAGTTGAAAAGGTAGGAAAATGCATGTGATGTTTGTTAACTCCATAATTCTTGAAAACATAAAATATACTCAAGTATTTAATATATATCCATATGTGTGCATATATCCATGTATGTATATATATATGTGTGTATATATATAATCATATATATATGTACATACATATATATGTATGGTTCATCTCTTTTCTGTGTAGCAAATGGTTCAAATGAATCTGTACAATCACTACTCAAAGGCATGAATAGACAAAGAGAATGAGCAGAGAACTCATACTCAGGAATCTATGGTTAGCCCATAACCTGAAAATCTTTTACATCAGTTTGCATGTGTCAGTTACTGCAGTACAGGGACAATACGATGGCAATGAGATACCAGGCAGATGAAATGAGAAATGAGAGATACAAATGGTACAATATTCTTCTGATGGGTAAGTAGAATTTCCAGTGTGTTTATGTGTGTGTGTGTGTGTGTGTGTGTGTGTGTGTGTGTGTGTGTGTGTGTGTGTGTGTGTGTATGAGTGTGTGTGTGGGGGGGGGTGGGTGTATTACATTTACTTGGTTCATTTCTCTCTTGAGGAGTATTTGGGCTGATTCTGTAAGCATGGTTGTGCTGAAAACGTTACTATATCCTGGTTTGTAATCTTTTGGGTAAATGCCCAGGAGTAGAATTGCTGGATCATATGGAAGTGGGTAGTCAATAGAGGAGTGAAGTGGGAAAAGGTAGAAGATTCAATAGGAGAAAAGGTGTAAAATGCAGAGAGGAATCCAGTAAATATCCTACAAAATTAAGAAGAGTGAAGGAAGAGGTGTATAGGGGAGGGATGGATGAGAATGTTGAAAGGGTTGACATTGATCAAAGTATATTGTACGCATAAACTGTTTTGTTTAATGATAACTGCTTTGCTACTTAATAATTAAAAAATCATGTCCCTACAATGTTATGCAATTAGAAGCAAAGCAGGAGAATCTGCTCAGATAATCTCGAGGGTCAATAAATCTTTTTGATTAGGATAAGTTTTAGAACAACACTAATGATACTTATCATCTGAAGAAAATTTAATGATTTCCAGCTATTTAAAATAATCACTTTTGAAGATATGGCTCAAGTGGCAGAGTGCTACTTAGTGAGCAAAGCTGTCAGATAATGAATTCAAGTCTCAATCTCGAACACAAGTAAAAACAATAAGTATAATTTGGGCACTTTCCTGGGCATTAGTAGTACCTTATATCAGAAGGCAGAGATCTGGGGATCTCAGTTCAATGTCAGCTTAGATTGGAATGTCTGTGAGACTCTCATCTCCAATTCACTGTCAAAGAAAGCTGGAAGTGGAATCATGAGTTAAGTGGTAGAATGCTAGCCTACAGCAAAAAGCTCAGGGGCAGAAGCCAAGCCTTGAGTTCAAGCCTTAGAATAGTGCATATATATACACAAAGAAAATAAGTCACTCAATTTCTCAACCTTCCATTTCCCTAATCCTAACTCTAATCTTGGACAGAACCCTAAGAGTAACCTTGATGATAATAGTAACCCAATCCTAAAATTAATGGAAAACACTCGAGTTTAGACACATTCTAACAGATACTCATTGTCTTTGAAATGATTTGCAGTTTGTTCCAAATCCTACAAATTCCCTGACTTGGACCCTGAAATAGTTCCCTATTATGAATCATTAACCTCAAATCTTCTTATCATGAAAACTATCACAGTTTCCACTGATCTTAACGTTTACTGAACTCCTATATCTCCAAAAAGGAGTTAAAGGTTCATTTAAAATATACTTCAATACGTAACACTAACTATATATAAATCTTACTAGAAACCTAAATCTAAATTTAACCCAATTCAACCTTAACAAGTAAAACTCTGTTGTTTTTGTTGAATCATAAACTTATTTTACTTGAAAATATTAGCAGAAAACTCAGTTTTACCATAGAGCTTACCCTTCCCTAAGCCTAAGTCTACCCTGAACTAGAACAGTAACCCTAACCCTAGAACTAATAGCCTTTGGATTCTAAAAGCCATACAAATATATTAGTATTTTTTCATCTTAACTTTGATTCAACTCATCTTTCTAAAAATAGTTTGTAGTTTTACTCAGTATCTTGCCATTTTTTTAATTTAATTTTATTTTATTTGTGAACATACTGTACAGAGGAGTTACAATTACATGGACAGGATAATGTGTACATTTCTTACCAAGCATTGCAGCTTCCTCCTTTGTTTACCCTTCACATCCCTTCCCAACCTCCCCCCTTCCCCCCAATCCCAATCCTTCTCCTTCTTCCCCCTTTCCCTCCCCCCCACCTGCACCGACCTTGTAAAGCTCGATTTGGACATGACAACTTGTACTTCTCATTGTTGCAACAGGTCCATCTGTATCCTTAAACAACTGGTTTTTCTCCATCTCCTCCACAAGTTATACTGACATCAAATATAGTGAAAGCAGCCATTATACTGTGGGGGAGGGACATACAAAGCAACAAAGAGATAATCTTATAAATGCGTTAGAAACACATGCATGAAAGAAAAAAAACATTAAAATACATATCTAAGGGTTCAATTTCCTGACATCACTTTATCTGACCTTTTCCGCTTGACTCACACATCTACTAGGTATTACAAATAAGGGAAACCATGGGACCTATGTTTCTTTGGGCCTGGCTTATTTCACTTAATATAATTTTTTCCAAGTTTTTCCATTTCCTAACAAATGGGGCAATGTCAATCTTTCTGATGGAGGCGTAGAATTCCATTGTGTATATATACCACATTTTCTTGATCCATTCATCTACTGAGGGGCATCTGGGTTGGTTCCATATCTTAGCTTTGGTAAATAATGCTGCAATAAACATAGTTGTGCTGGTAGCTTTAGTGTGGTCTTGTTTGTAAACATTTGGGTAAAGGCCCAAAAGTGGGATTGCTGGGTCATAGGGGAGTTCTATGTGAAGTCAAATATTACATGGCTATAAGTCTGTAGGTTCATTTCTGGGTATCCAATTCTATTCCGTTGGTCCTGAGGTCTGTTCTTATGCCAATACCAAGCTGTTTTGATTACTATGGCTTTATAGTAGAGTTTGAAATTTGATATTGATATTCCTCCAGCAGTGTTCTTTCCGTTGAGGAGCGTTTTTGCTATTCGGGGTTTTTTATTGTTCCATATGAATTTTTGGATTGCCTCTTATACTTCCTTGAAGAATGAGGTTGGAATTTTGATAGGTATTGCGTTGAATTTGTAGATAGCCTTGGGAAGTATTGCCATTTTCACAATATTTATCTTTCCAATCCAGGAGCATGGGAGGTTTTGCTATATTTAAAGTTCTGTGTTGATATCCTTTTTTAAGATTTTAAAGTTTTCATCATAGAGGTCCTTCACTTCTTTAGTTAAGTTAATTCCTAGGTATTTTATTTTTTGTGGGGCTATCACGAATGGAGTTGCTTTCCTAATTTCAGCCACACTTTTCTCATTGTTGGCATACAGAAAAGCCATTGATTTTGGGGGGTTAATTTTATACCCTGCTACTTTGCCAAAGTTTTGAATGAGCTTGAGTAATTTGGGAGTGGAGATTGTGGGATTCTTTAAATATAAGATCATGTCATCTGCAAAGAGGGAGAGTTTTATTTCTTCTTTCCCTATTTGGATCCCCTTTATATCTGCATCTTTTCTTATTGCTGTAGATAAGCATTCTAATACTAGATTGAAGAGAAGTCGAGAGAGTGGGCATCCTTGTCTTGTTCCTGAGTTAAGAGGAAATGGCTTTAGTTTTTCAACATTGAGTATAATTCTGGCTGTAGGTTTGTCATATACAACCTTTATTGTATTGAGGAATGTTCCGTGGATTCCTAATTTTTCCAAAACCTTCATCATAAAGGGGTGTTGGATCTTGTCGAATGCTTTTTATGCATCTATTGAGATAACCATGTGGTTCTTATTCTTGCTCCTGTTGATGTGATGAATAATATTAATTGATTTGCGTATATTTAACCGCTATGCATCCCTGAAATGAATCCTGTTTGATCGTGGTGTATGATTTTTTGGATGAGTTGTTGAAGTCAATTGGCCAAAATTTTGTTGAGAAGTTTTGAATCAATGTTCATCAAAGAAATGGGTCTATAGTTCTCTTTCTTTGATGATTCCCTGCCTGGTTTTGGGATGAGGGTTATGATGTCTTCATAGAATGTGTTCGGCAGTGAATTTTCTCTTTCAATTTCTTTGAAGAGTTGGAGGAGTATTGGTGTGTTGGTGCTTTGAAGCCCTTGTAAAATTCTGCTGTAAAACCATCTGGTCTTGGACTTTTCTTAGCTGGGAGGTCTCTTATTGCTGTTTCTATTTCCATGCTTGATATTGGCCTGTTAAGATAGTTTAACTCATCTTGGTTTAGTTTTGGCATGTCAATATTTGCTAGGAAAAGGTCCATTTCTGTCAAGTTCTCAAACTTATTGGCATAAAGTATTTAGAAGTATTCTCTTATAATGTTCTGAATCTTGGTTGTTTCAGTGGTGATGTTTCCATTCTCATCTCTGAGTTTATTAATTTGGGTATGTTCTCTTCTTTTTCTGATAAGATTTGCTAAGGGTCTGTCAATTTTGTTATTTTTTTCGAAGAACAAACTCTTTGTTTTCTTGAATTTTTCTATAGTTTTTTTTAGATTCTAATTCATTTAATTCTGATATAATTTTGATTATTTCTTTCCATCTACTGGATTGGGATTTATCTTGCTGCTCTTTTTCAAGGAGGTTTAGATGTGTCACTAAATTGCTAGTTTCAGATCTCTCCAATTTGTTGATGTAGGATCTCAGAGCTATAAACTTGCCTCTGAGTACTGCCTTTGATGTGTCCCATAGGAGCTGGTAATTTGTGTGTTCATTTTTGTTGAATAGCATGAACATTTGAATTTCCTTTCTAATCTCTTCCATGACCGACTCATGATTCAGCATTGTGTTGTTCAGCCTCCATGTGATACCGGACTTTCTTTGGTGGCTTTTGGTATTGAGTTCTAATTTTATTCCCTTGTGGTCAGAGAGAATGCAAGGTATAATTTCAATGATTCTGAATTTAGACAAGTTTGCTTTGTGGCCTAAAATGTGGTCTATTTTATAAAACGTTCCATGTGCTGCTGAGAAAAACGGGTATTCTGATGCTTCTGGGTGAAATGTTGGGTAGATGTCTGTTAAGTCTAGTTGATCTATATAGCTGTTTAGATCTGCGGTTTCTCTGTTGAGTTTTTGCCGAGTTGATCTATCTAGTGGGGAGAGTGGTGTGTTAAAATCCCCAACAATTAATGTCTTTGGATCTATATGGGATTTGAGGGAAACTAGTGTTTCTTGGATAAATTTGGGTGTTCTATTGTTTGGCGAATAGATATTTAGAATTGTAATATCCTCCTGAAGGAAACATCCTTTAATTAGTATGTAGCGACCTTCTTTATCTCTTCTCACGAATTTTAATTTGAAGTCTATTTTATCTGATATTGGGATTGCAACTGCAGCCTGTTTATGGGGGCCGTTTGCTTGGTAGATTTTGTTCCAGCCTTTAACATTGAAAATGTGTTTGTTTTTATGGGCAAGATGTGACTCCTGCAGGCAGTAGATAGAAGGGTCTTGTTTTTAAATCCAACCAGACACTCTATGTCGCTTAATTGGAGAGTTCAGTCTGTTAACGTTAAGAGATAGGACTGAGAGGTATTGGGGAGTTCCTGCCATGTTATTCACCTTCTTGGGGGCTGCGAAAACTGGGTTCTTCCTATGGTTCTTGGATTCTCAGTTTGGGTGCAGTTTCTTGGCCTTTATTGCGGTCTTGTTGGTTTTCTATGTGTAGGACATCTTTAAAAATCTTTTGTAGGGCTGGGTGGTGGAGATGTATTGTTTCAATTTTTCTTTGCTATGGAAGGTTTTTATTTGGCCTTCAGTTATTAAGGAGAGTTTATCTGGGTACAGTATTCTTGGTTGATAGTTGTTTGTTTTTAGGGCATGGCATACATCATTTCAGTCTCTTCCTGCTTTGATTGTCTCTGCTGAGAAATCTGAGGTGATTCTAATTGGTTTCCCTTTATAGGTGATTAATCTTTTCTCCTTGTCAGCTTTAAGGATCTTTTCCTTGGTCTTAGTTGATCCTGTGTGGATTATAATGTGACAGTGGGATGTCCTATTCTGGTCTGGTCTATTTGGGATTCTAAAAGATTCTTTTATCTGAATAGGCCTATCCTTTTGTATGTTTGGGAAGTTCTCTGCTAGAATCCTGTTAAACAAATTTCCTAGACCATTAACTTCTGTTTCTAGGTGCTGCTCTACAACTATTATTCTTAGAGTAGGCCTTCTGATGGTGTTTTCCAGGTGTTGGATAGACCTATCATATTTCTTGGACTTGTCTTGGATGGTTGTATGTTCTTTCTCTATAATATCTAGGCTGTCTTCAATCCCTGAGATTCGATCTTCTGCATGGTCTAACCTGCTGTCAAGACTCTCTACTTTGTTTTTTTATCTGTTTTCCTTCTAATTGGTCAGCTTTGATGGCTTCAAGTTCTTTGTTGAAGCTCTGTTTTAGGTCTTGTATGAATTTCTTTACTTCCTTAATTTGGTGTTCAGTGTTTGTTCTCAAATCACTTAGTTGATTGGTTATGGTTTTTTTGGACTCCCATTCCTTCTGTTGGGTTCCATTCAGCATTCCCTTTGTGGTCTCCCTGACTTCCTTCAGCTCTTTGTTAATGGATTCCATGAATGCCTTTAGTGATCTTTGTGTATTCTCTCCTTGGTCTCTCAATTCCTGTTTTACTCTTTGATTAGCTTCCTCCCGTTCATGGTATTCCTGCAGTTCTCTTTCTTCCCGTTCGTGGGATTCCTGCAGTTTTCTTTGAGTGTTCTCAGCCTACTCATGCCATTCCTCCCTTTCTCTTTGAGTATTCTCAAGTTGTTCACGCAAATCCTATATCAGTTTTTGAGTAGCTTCCTCACGCTTATGATATTCCTGTATAAACTTTTGGGATGCCTCCTCTCTCTCCCTATCACGCTCATACAGAGTCCTTTGTAAGTTGTCAAACTTCTCATTTATCATGTTTTCCAGCAGTGTTTGTAGAGCTATTTGGGAACTCTAGTCTGGATTATTCATTATCTGTTCTGACCCCTGATTATCTGCCCATTTGAGATGAAAATAGCACCAGTTTTGTGCTAGAACACTATTTTAAGGCAACCATCAACCAACGTTTGCATTTATACAGTCAATAGTCTACAGATACAATCTAGTTCAACAGATACATATATTCAACATCAAACAACTATATGTTAATGGGCTTCGAACCACAAAGAATTTGGAAAACCAGAAATTTTTAGGGTTAGGGAGAGATGTGGGTAAAAAATAGGAACAGATTGGTGTGGGGAGGCACAGGGAGAGTTAACTATGTCCTAATCTCAATGCAGGAAATAGGTTGGGTAGGATGCATGTAGAGAGAGAGAGAGAAAGAAGAAAGGGAAAGGGAAATGAAAAGAGACCAGAAAAAAATAGAAACGTAAAAATTAATATTATTATGGAGATTAAAAGACCATCTATTTAGAGAGGAATGTGAGTATATTAATAGAAGTGTAGGGACATATAGTAGAAGTGAAAAACTTAAGAAAATGCTTAAAATATTATATAGGTATAAAGAGGTAGTACTGCTATTAAGGAATTTAAGTCTCAGAGGTTTTGAATTGAGTAATAAATTTGTGGATTAAGTGTGTACACAATGGGGGATAGGGTCTACTAGTTAACTACAGGTTTATCTGAGGATGTGCAGGACAAGAGTTAAGTCACATAAGGAAGAACAAAAGAGACGAAAAGGTGAAAAAGGATAAGAAAGGGAGAAAAAAAGATCAGAAGTTCAGTAGAGCTAGACAAAAGACAAAAAGATAATTAAGAAAGAAAGAAATAGAGAGAGAAGACAAGAAAAGAAAGGAAAACGCACATTCACGTATTCCTAAAATAAAAATTATAAGAGGAAAAAAAGTTACT
Organism: Dipodomys merriami; assembly: GCF_024711535.1. Classification (NCBI taxonomy): domain Eukaryota; kingdom Metazoa; phylum Chordata; class Mammalia; order Rodentia; family Heteromyidae; genus Dipodomys; species Dipodomys merriami. The sequence goes on from NW_027203597.1 coordinate 33,123, forward strand.
GGAAAACAATTTTTTTTCAAAAAAGGCAAAAATTAAAGATTAATAAAAGTTTTAGAAAAGGAAAAAAAATTATATATATAAGGTACCAAAAAAAAAAAAAAAAAAGAAAAAAGAAAAGGAGAAGAAGAAAAAAGAAAAAAAAAAAGTTCTTTGATTTTTTTTTGGGGGGGAGGGGTGGGAAGAATCCTGTATCTCCCTTTTGTCTATAAACTGCCTCTTATTGGAGTCTCTGGTCAGCTTGAGGTCCTGTGGCTTGGTTGGTTTCTTATGTTGGTTTCTTTGAACAGGCAGAAAAATGGTCTTCTTTACTCAAGATTTTGAGATTCCCGCTCCTAGGTTAGTTTAATGGGAGGGTGATCTGCTTTGAGAATTACAAAACAGGGGGATGCAGTGATGAGGCTATGTTCTGGGTAAATTTGAGGCCTTTCAACAAACAGTAGCTTTTCCCTGGGGCTATTTTGTGAAAAAATCCCAGAGCCCACCCTGGGGGCATTCTCAGGGTTTCTGTTTTTCCATTGATTGTGGAGGCTGCTAGAGGGAGGGGCAGCCTCTGGCTGTGGTTACCCAGTGAGGAAAGCCACTCCAATGGCTGGCGCCTGAGCTGGGTGACTTTTGCCTGGATGGAGCTGAGTCTGGCAGGTCACTTCACCGTTAAATTCTTGTGACCTGCTAAATGACTCGTTTTATTCCTAGGCCTGAGTTGGAGCTGGCAACTCCTCTGATCTTTGTCGATATCCAAGATGGAGATCACCGGTGCTGGGGGGGGAGGGGTGGCCTTCCCTCCTCTGCTCCCTGAGAAGGAGTGAGGAAGTCCGGCTTCTACTCACGCCGAGTCTTGGATCCTGGGTCGTCTCTGGTCTGCAAACTGCAGGATGAAGATGTACGCTCCTTGTCAGTTCTTGCTGGTGTTGAGTAGAATCCGCTCGCTCACTGCGTCTGGCTCCTTCGTCCCAGACTCTGTGGCTTAGTTATGGCTGAGGTAAGCGCTGCGACCCTGCCGCCACCGCGGCAGCTGCTGGCAAGTGCTCAGATGTGTCTCCTTGCCTTGGCTTCCCCTCTCTTGTCTAACTCTCTGTCCTGTGATGGCACACTTGGTGTGATTCTCTGGCTTAGTACTGTTCACTGGAACTCTAAAACTGCTTTCTATGAGAGAGCTTGTTCAGATTCCAGCTTCTCCTCCGCCATCTTCCCAGAACTCCTCTTCCCATTTTTTTAACCCGAACCCTAACTGGAATATTGAGGATAACCCTCGCATTAATCATACCCTAATTGTAATATTATTATCAGTTTCTTATTTCACATTCATCCTAATTCTAACTAGATTTGTTATTCGAAGATTTACTTTCATTTTGACCCTAAGCTTTCCATTTCCTTAAGGCTAACTCTAACTCCAGGTGGAACTGAAACCTAACTTTCACTCTAATGATAATCCAATTCTAATGTTTAAGAAAAAAACTCTAGTTTTTAATCATTCTAATGGATACTCCAGTTTGCACTCTGGAAATGTGTTTCAATTTGCCCTAATTCCCACAAATTTTCTGACTCTATCTCTCAAGTTATCTTGTTCCCTAACATGAAGTATTATATTATTTGTCCTCAAATTCTCTTATCAGGAAAAATACTGTAGTTTCCAATGATCCTACATTTTTCTGAACCCCTGTACCCTAAAACAATTTCAGATTTACTTACCATCTAATCCATTACCTCACTAACTCTCAAGTTTAACCTGGCTGGAAAACTCTCATTAATAATTACAAGAATGATCACTGAGAAATAAATATAATGATAATGCTCTAGTTACTTTTTAATCTCTCATATTTGTTCCTACTTGTTAGTTAAAACTGAATACTTTTTTGTTCAGGCATGGGGCTTGAACTCTGGGCTTGGGCACTATCCCTCAGCTCTTCAGCTCAAGGCGAGCCCTCTACTGCTTGAGCCACAGCACCACTTCCAGGTTTTTTGGGTGTTTAATTGGAGATAAAGAGTTCTCATGCACTATGCTTCCAAGGGTGGCATCCAACTGCAGTCCTCAGATCTCAGTCTCCTGAGAGGATAGGATGACAGGCATTGAAAAATATGTTTTGCTGGGTGCCAGTTGTTCATGGCTATCATCCTAAGTACTCAGGAGTTGAGATCTGAGGATCACGGCTCAAAGCCAGACTGGGCAAGAAGGACCCTGAGACTCTTATCTCCAACAAACAACCAGAAACCTGAAAGGGGTGCTGTGGCTCAAGTAGTAGAGTGCTTGCCTTGAGCTGAAGAGCTCAGGGGCAGCACCCAGGCCCAGCGTTCAAGCCCACAATCAAAAAAAAGAAAGAAAGTAAAACATCTTCGCTGCAAAGATGTAGAGGTGTGTGTGGGAGGGTATTGTGATTGAGAGACCAGGTGCTGGCCTCACTTTACAGACATTTCTAAGAACTCCCCAAGTTTGCACCACTTTGAAGCCACAGTAGAATGGATGGGGCCTTGCCATGAACTCAAGTGGTCGAAGTCTATGGCAGGCAGGGAGTGGGCAAATGGGTGCAGGGGTGGGATTGTTGTGTCTGTATTCTCCCGAATGAAGGATGGATTTGGATGCTGGGTGTCAAAGCCTGAAGTAAAGAGTTGCAAGAAGTTTGTGGCCTGATGAATTTGGTTTCCTCTGGGTATATGAAGATGGATGAATCTGGTGCCTGCTGTGGCTTACAATTGTCATCCTAGCTATTCATAAAGCTAAGATGTATAGACCACGGTTCAAAGCCAGCTTGGGCAGGAAAGTCTGTGGGTCTTGATATACAATGAGCCACCAGAAAACAGGAAACGGCACTATGGCTCAAATTGTAGAGTGCTCATCTTCAGCTGAAGAGCTGAAAGAGAGCTCCCTGACCCAGAGTTCAAACCCCATTACCAACAATAAACAAAGAGGTTGGCTGAGTTTTCCACATTGCAGTGTGTATGGTAGGAAATTCCATGCTGGGTTATGAGCATTCCAGCTATGAGAGGCTCAATGCTGTGTCTACAGTTAGTCTGAGTATGATAGTGCCATCTTCTCAGGGGTTGGATGTGATCCTAAAAGAGGGAATTCATGGTATTGTTCTCAGGAACTGCTAAGAGCTTGGAATATCCGTGTGTGTGTTTGTGTGTGTGTGTGTGTGTGTGTGTGTGTGTGTGTGTGTGTGTAATTTTCCCTCGTCTTTTTCTGTCCCCTTCCTGGTTGCTGGTCTTCCTCTTTCTGACCTCAGATGGTGCCCCTCCTTCACACCGACCTTCCTTTTAGCCCCCTATCAGGGTCTACAATGAGTCCTAAATTGCCACAGGCCTGTGTTCCAACTTTTCTCTAGGGCACAAGTCTTGCTGTCGCAATATTTGGCCGCCTACAGGGGATTCTGGGTCAGTGATGCCAGCTGGCATAGGGTCTCCTCTGCCTGAGAGGGATAGCCTCAGTCATGCGATGTCCTATCCTTTTCCTCAGCTAGGCCTCTGACTGCACAACCATCTCATCAGGCTGGCAGTGGAGTGGGGAATCAGGGATTGCTGGTGGCTCTGGCCAACTCGAGATTGACAGCTGACTGAAGGCTGCCCAAGCAAGGAGAATCTAGGGCGACATGGGAGGTGAGGCCAAGGAAGTTTGGAAGTATAGGTCAGTGTCTAGGAAATGTAAATGTACTTTATCACAGGACAGTCTATCTTCCGGTCCCAACTGGGCCTCACAGGTCCTTCTAAAAAATTGCAGATGCTCAGAATACAGAGGCACAAACTTTAGATTCCAGGACCAGGGAACTGGGGAATGAGAGACTGGTATGGCCAATACCTCATTGTTTTGGGGTATTAGTGTTGACCTGGCTATACACCCCCTTGTGTACTTTCACTTCTTAACCCAGTGTTGTCCACACACCGGACAATTGTGGCAGTACTGTGGAAGTGGCAGGAGTGGATGTGAGGTCTAGGATGACCAAAATCAGGATTTATGACCTTTGGGGGTGGCAAAGGATGACTTTCAAAAAAAATCTTAGAGCTGGGGCTCAGGGCCTAGGCAATGTCCCAGAGCTTCTTTTGCTCAAAGCTAACATTCTACCACTTAAACCAGAACTCACCTATCATCTTTTTTTTAGTAGTTTAGTGGAGATAAGAATCTCATGGACTTTCCTGCCTGTTCTGGCTTCAAGCTGCCATCCTAAGATCTCAGCCTATTGAGTAGCTAGGATTGCTGGGATAAGCCACTGGCACCTATTAAGGATATTAGTGTGTGTGTGTGTGTGTGTGTGTGTTTACCGGGACTTGAACTCAGAGCCTAGGTGCTATCCTTTATCTTGTTTCCACAAGGTTGGTGCTGTACCACTTGAACTACAGTAGCGCTTCTTCCCAGCTTTTTGGTGATTCATTGGACATAAGAGTGCCCAAGCTAGCTTTTAATTTTGATTGATCCTCAGGTCTCAGGCTTGAATACCTAGGATGACAGGCATGAGCCACAGGTGCCCAGCTGATAATGGTCTTTCACCACAGTGGACTGGGAACTCCTGAAAACTTCCTTTATTTTTTCTGTGCCAGTACTGGGGCTTGAACTCAGGGTCTGGGCTCTGGTCTCTTAACTTTTTCCCTCAAGGCTGATACTCTACCACTTCATTGGATAGAAGAGTGTCACTAATTTTCCTCCACTGAGCTGGCTTTGACCAACGATCTCTGATCTCAGACTTCTGAATAGCTAGGATTTACAGGGGTTGAGCCACTGGAGGCATTGGGTAGAAGCTTCTCTTGAGCAAGAGTTCTTCCCTTCATTTGCCTTGACTCCTCCATGCAAAGGGGGCCTTAAGGTCAGGAGCTGTGTAAAATAGGCTTCCAGCCACAGAAATTGGCTGGGGTCTTTGGTAAAAAGTCAAGCTAATCTTCCACTGAGACCCATTCTGGGACGCCACCCTCTGCCCTACCTGTGACTCAAGTACAATCCTTGACCCAGCCTTCAGTGTTCTGCCAGACTTGTCTGAGGCCATAGAACCTTCATTCCACCCACACCACCTGCTCTACACCACCCCTCAGGACCTTTGCACATGCTCTGCACCTTCTTCCCTAGGCCCTCTGTCCTGTTCCACATCTTAGAACTCCTGTGGAATTTTGGCACTGATCATATCACCTCCTGGAGCAAGTCTTTCCTTCCTTTCTCTCACTTTTTTTAATACTGAGTTGCTAGAGATCGAACTAGTGTAGGCTGACTGTCAAATGCTCTATGTTGGTGTGGGCGTGTGGGGCGGTGCCAGTCCTGGGGTTAGAATTCATGGCCTTGATGTTATCCCTGAGTTTTTATGCTCAAGGATAGCATTCTATTACTTGTACCACAGCTCTGTTTTTTGGTGCTTATATGGAGAAAAGAGTCTCATATAGACTTTCCTGCCTGCACAGGCTTGCAGTTATAATCTTCAGATCTCAACTTCCTGAGTGCTATTATTACAGGGCTGAGCCACCACCACCTGCCCTCTACCTCTTACCTACCTCAGCTCTCCTCTGAGTTCCAGAAGTGTATGTCTCACCAAGCTCACATTTTTTTGCCAGTGTTGTGGCTTGATCTCAGGGTCTAGGCATGTTCCTGAGCTGCTTTTGCTCAAGGCTACATTCAATCACTGTGATACTGTGGAATCCAACCCAGGGCTTCATGCTTGCTTGGTAAGCACTTTACCACTTAGCCACATTCACAGCCCAAGGATTATTTCTAACAGGAACTATGAGGGTGGGATTTATTGGCATACTCTTTTCAGCACAGAAATCGATGGGCTTTTCAAATCTTTGCCAGGATTTGGGACCAGAGTGGGACTCGGCAATGAGGAATGATGAATGAGTGATAGCCTCCAGGCCCCAGAGATCTAGTCTGACGTCCTACAGAGGGATAGGGAATATGGAGCCAGAAACTTCCACAATACCTACAGCCTAGGAACAGTGGTCTCCCTGGAGGCAGTGGCTGGCTGCTAGATGTCCCAATGGGACACCTCAGCCAGAACATAATGAACCCGTTGAATACACCAGCCAAGGCAAGCCTTCTGGGCTTCAGTTATTAAATGGCAGAGAAGGATGCTTTGTTCAAGCTACTGGCTTAGTAAACTCTGAGGGCTTGTCCCAGCATTCACATGTTGGGGGCCTGTTCATGGGCAACCTTCTGAATGCATATCATCCATACATCATCCATCCATACACAGAGACCTGAAGTTACTGCCTTCTTTTTTTCTTTGGCAGGTCTCAGGTTGAAATATGAACCTAGGCCTTATCCTTAATCTACATTTTCTCAAAAGTAGCACTCTGCCCTTGAGCCACAGCCCCAACACATGGGGATATTTTCCTGTGATCTCTTAGAAATAAGAGTTTTGCAGACTTTCCTGCCCTGGCTGAATTCAAATTGGCATTCTCTACATCTCAGGCTCCTGAGGAGCTAGGATTACAAACAGGAGCCACTGACACCTGGCTTTCTTTGCTTCTTCTTGTTCTTTTTTTAATCATGACAATCTGAAATCTTCAGTGTCATTCCAATGGTTTGCATTCGAAGTAAACTTCCCAGGCCTGGAGTTTTAACCCCAGGACTGCCACACAGAAATGGAGGGAGATCTTGACAAACTAATTCCTATTTATGTGAAGGATAATGGAATGTTATAAAAGTAATTAAATTTGCAGTTAATTCATGATTCTATTTTAGAAAGCAACACATAAATCATTGGATTTATATCTTCCATTCTAGTACCATGTTATGTTTTCCCTAATGGAAGGATATTGATTAATTTTTAATTAATGCTTTCATAAGTATTCAACCATGTTACTTCATTAAACGGAGACATAATTTAATAACTAATTATTGGTAACTATATACCATTAAATGGAGACATAACTTAATAACTAATTATTGGTAACTATATATATATAACATTTAATAATATCTTCACATTCTCTCTCTCTACATATATATATATATATATATACAGCAATCTACACACATACATATATATGTGTATATATATATATGTATATTTATATATATATATTGGGAACTACTGTGGCTTGATAACAGGTAACAGGTCCTTAGAACTTCCTGGCATCTCAGTTTTCCAGAGGTTGGTGTGTTAAGACTTTGATCCCATTTATGTATTGGACATTGTAGGCCGTGAGTTGAAATCCCAGCATTGCCAAAAATTTATTCATGTAGTAAGAAGGTACTTCTGACACATTTTTTTCCTAAAAAAAAGTCCTGGGTCTCAGTATGATGTATAATTCATATGCACATATATCATGTATGATAAGATGTAATAAATGAAATGTTATATGTGTAATAATAATAAATGAATAAGGGTAATAAACATCATATTCACTAAACTCATGTGTGTATTTTTTCCAGTGCTGGAGCTTCAATTCAGGCCCTGGGAACTGGTTTGAATTTCTTGTCTTCAAGGAGGGTGAGATTCCCCTTCACCCACAGTGACTCAGAGATACCCAGATGCTGAGTTCAAATCCCAGGCCTGCCAGAAAAATGGTGCAAATTCCAAGTCATGGCCTTATTTTATTATTTTTTTGCCAAGCAAGGGACTTGAACTCAGGTCTTGGCTTCTCTGCCACAGCTGGCCCTAGGATTCTAGGACCCAAGTTCAAATATTGGGGTTGGCAAGAAATAAAATAAATAGGAAAAGGATAAAATGGAGAAATTCAAGAAGGTGGTTTTACTTTTTTTCCCTTTGCATTGTGACCATCCTGTGTGTAAATGACAAAGCCCTGAAAGTGTACATGACATTGCATGCTGATATTTGGCTGGCTATTAGGGACGCCATAACCAAAACCATAACTTAGGCCTGGAGGTTGAATCCCAGGGCTGCCACTAAATATTGGCGGGAGATTCCAAGAAACCCATTTCCATGTATATCCTTTCAAATGGAATTTTATAAAAGTAACAAATTAGTAATTAGTGTATGAATATACTATAAAATTATATACAACAATTTTATTACATTGATTAATTTTAAATTAATACTATACTATGTATTCAACCATGATACTTAAAAGTGGAAGGAATAATTTGAATGTCAATAATGAATAGTAATATAATATATGTAATTTCATAATATGCAGACACATTTCTCTTGTCTTATACATACATATATGTGTATATATATATATGTATATACATATACATATATGCCAATATACACATTTATCTGTTCATACACTTGTCACTCCTGGGGCTCAGTGGTATAATGATAGCTAGTACATACAACGCCCTGGATTCGATTCCTCACTACCACAAGCACATAAAAATCCAGAAGTTGTGCTCTCGCTCAAGCAGTCGAGCATTAGCTTTGAGCATAAAGCCTAGGGACTGTGTCTAGACTCTTACTCAAGGTCCAGGATGGGCATGAAAAAATATTGAATGTTGTGACTGCAACTCTATAAGGATAGGACTTCAAATACCTCATCACAGAGCAAGCCGGGAGTCTGGTCCTGACAGCTGCCATCTAACCTGACTTAGTCAGAGGTATACGACTGCAACTCAGCCCCAGAGAACCAGATGCTGCTGGCTTGCTCACCCCTGTCATCCAAGCTACTCGGGAGCTGAGATCTGACACTGGTGTATTTAAAACCCAGTCCTGGCGGGATGTCTGTGAAACTCTGAGCTGTGGATCAAAGTGATAAATCTCTAGCCTTGAGCAAAAGATCTTAGGACAGTACCCCCAACATTTCAGTGCAATCCCTGTGGCTGACTCCCCGCCAAAAATGCTCCTCTGACTCATTAGATGGGAACTTTGTGCAGTTTGTGATGTGTTTCTGAAAGAATGGTGATACTGATGAAAGCACCCTAATACTAATGACAGCTTGTGGGATGCATCTATGTGATGAGTCCTTCCTGGAATGCTTGGGCCCTCACGGGGTGCTGTGTGCTGAGTCCTGCACAGGATGCTATGTGCTGAGTCCTTCACACGGTGCAGTGTGCTGAGTCTTGCATTGGGTGCTGGGTGATGAGTCTTTCACAGGATGCTGTGTGCTGAGTCCTGTAAAGAGGGTTATTTGGAGCCGGGCACCAGTGGCTCACGCCTCTACTCCTAACTACTCTGGAGGCTGAGATTTGAGGATAGTGGTTCAAAGCCAGCCCTGGCAGGAAAGTCGCTGAAAGTCTGATCTCCAATAAATCACCAGACAACTGGAAGTGTCGCTGTAGCTCAAGTGGTAGAGCACTAGCCTTGAGCTGAAGAGCTGAAGGACTGTGTTCAGGCCCAGATTTCAAGGCCCATGATTGACAAAAAAAAGTGTTATGTATTTTGTTCTTGAAAGGGTGCATACTTTCATCTTGTCCTTGTAAGAACTCCAACTGACATGACTATGCAGAGAAGAATATTGAGACTCAGATCTGTCCCCAGGGCAGGGACAAAATTATGTATTACTGAAGACTAGTGAGTTGTCTACAGGAGACAATGGTTTTGTCTTGTTTTTTTCTAAGTCATGAACCTTGAACTCAGGGCTTACGCACTGACCCATACCTCTTGGGCTCATGGCTAGCACTCACCACACAGAGCCAAGGACCCCCTTGCAGAAGAGTGTCACAGCTTAGGGTTCTATAACCGAGGTCTGTCATCCTGCCTTCTCAAGAAGCTGAGGTCTGGGTTCCAAACTATCCCTGACACAAAAGGTACCATGAGACTATTATATCTTATTCACCACTAAGAAACCTGAAGTGGAAGCTAGGTGCTTGTGGCTCATGCCGATCATCCTAGCTACTCAGGAGGATGACATCTGAGGATCATGGTTCAAAGTTAGCTTAGCCAGGAACGTCCTTGAGACATTTAGCTCCAATGAACCACCAGAAAACTGGAAGTGGCTCTGTGGCTCAAGTGGTAGAGCACAAGATTTGAGCTGAAGAGCTCAGGGACAGCTTCCAGGCTCAGATTTCAACTCCAACAATGACAACAACAACAAAAAAATACAGAAACAAACTAACACACTTGAAGTAAAGGGCTAGGAATGTGCCTTAGAGGTAGAGTGTTTTGCATATACGAAACCCTGGGCTTGATTTCTCAGAACCACATCACTAGGAAAAAGCTTGAAGGGGCTCTGTGGTTCAAGTGGGAGAGAGCAACCATTGTACAAGAGAAACTAGGTACAGTGCTCATGTCTTGAGTTCAAGCTCCAGGACTAGTGTATGCACACACACATGCACATACACACACTCACACACAGAGAGAAAGCAGAAGTGAAGCTGTGACAAAGTGGTAAAGCACTAAAGTTCAGCTCTGATCTCATGGTCATTACCCAGGCCCTATGTTTAACCTCAAAACCTAGCCACCCAAGGCCCAACTAGGAGAGGGCAAAGGTTTCAAAACCTGATGAGCTTCATCAGTCCTAGATGACAGGAAGCTTTGTGATATCCAACATGTGCTTGGATTTCCCAAGGTTCTGGAAACCTAGGAGAAGCATTATAGGCCCATCATTGCCGACGATGAAACGTTTCATTATGTTCAGTGCCCTAATTGTCTGCCTGAAGGATTCCTGAATTATATTGAGCACTGTATCTGTACACTGGAATATAGTCTCATAAAGGCAGGATAAGAGTACAGAACTTGGCCTGCAATGGGACGTGGCAAAAATGAAGGTCTCCTGTTAAAACAGAGCACTGGGAAGAGAGATAGCTAAGGGTAAAAACAGGCCTTTTTCTCCTGACCTTCAGAGCCCGCCCACACAGCTTCACTAATTGGCCCATATGGAGTTATTTGGTACACAGCTGTACAGGAGTGAGGGCTTTTGTGTGCCTGTCCAGACAAAAAGGGAGACTTCTTCCAGCAGGCCTGGGATGAAGAGAACCCCTCAGGCTACATTGGGAGCAGTGAGGGGAGCCCTGGAACACGCAATATCATAAAAGCAGTCTCTGTGTTATGAACTCATTGTATTGAATACAATTTTCCCTGCTTGGTGCCACTCATCATACCTACTCAGGAGTTTCACCTAGAGGAATACATCCATACATACACAAAGAAATTGAGGTACAATTTTTTTTGAGGGGGCAGTCCTGGGTTTGAACTATGAGCCTAGGCCTGGTCCAAGAGCTCCTTTTGCTCAAGGGTACTGCATTAAGCTTGAGTCACAACCCCACTTCTGGGTTTTTCTGTGATCTCTTAGAAATAACATTGTCAAGGACTTTCTTACACTGGCTGGTTTCAAACTCAAATGCTCTACATCTCAGCCTCCTGAGGAGCTGGGATTATAGTCAGCAGGCACTTTCACCTTCTTTTTTTTCTTCTTTGTTTTATAATCTGGACTTACTTCTTAATAAGGTCATTCCTATGGTTGATACTTATAAGTAAACTACCCAACGTTCTTTATACCTGCTTTCTCTGAGAGTATTTTCTCTCTTCATCTAACCCTCTGGTCACAGGGTTGAAGCCAAAAGTGAGAAATGAGTGTTACAGGATTTAGGAGCAAATGTCAACTGGACATATCATTTCTGTCACTTAGCATTGAGCTGCAGTGAATTTATTGTCTCAGGATATGAGGACCGAAGGCTAGAGTGATCCTCATACAGTCTGCATTGCTCCATTTGCCTATAAAATGATCTAATAATTATGAGTGTTTTGTATCTCCAACCTTAATTATCTGGGACACACTAGAAGCATGTTCCTGTTTCCGTTTTTCTCTAGTACCTCTTGATATTTAGACTAAAGGTTTGGGTGGAGCGGCTTCTAGGTGAATCCCTGAGGAAATCCACTTGAAGCCTCCTCAGGAGATCTCCATTCAAAGCCAGCCCTAGCAGGAAAGGTTTATTGTCTCCAATAAACCACCAGAAAACCAGAAGTGGAGCAGTGGCCTAGAGGGTAGAGCTCCAGCTTTGAGAGAGAAAGCCAAGCAGGACATACAGGCCAGACCAGGCAGGAAAGCCTAGGAGGCGCTTATGTCCATTGAACAACCAGATGGCTGGAAGTGGAGCTGTGCCAGTGGTAGAAACTCAGCCTTGTGAAAAACAGCTGAGGAATGCATCATGTCCTCAGTTTAAGCAATGGGATGGCCACAAAAGAAAATTCAAAAAGAGAAGGCCAAGTTTATGTATCAGTGTCCTACTTCCTTACGTGTGTATATTACTTCCCTAAGTGCAAAGAGGCTGTATGCAAAACTTCTGCTTTTATTTACAGATTTATGTTTTAGATATGCTCATTGTACATACTTCATCATTTTCTTCATTTCAGCCCCATTGATTTTCTCTTCCAGGATTCTAAGCCTATTTCCTAATATGATGCACACTGAAGCTCTCAGCAGCCTTTATTTACATTTTATTATGAGGCCAATGCAGGAGCAGTCATAAATCAGGCAGGGGAAAAGAAGATCAGAGTTCATAGAAATAAGCGGTATTCAGAAAATTATACTTGGGGACACAAACTGGTAGCATATATATGTAAAAACTACCATTAAGAAAAAAGATGAGGGGGCTAGGAATGTGGATTAGTGGGAGAGTGCTTGCCTAGCATTCAAGAGGCCCTGGGTTCGATTCCTCAATAACACATACACAGAAAAATCCAGAATTGGTGCTGTGGCTCAAGTAGCAGAGTGCTAGAGACAATGCCCAGTCCTTGCGTTCAGCCCAAGAAATGTCAAGGAGATAACTAAGTAGGTAGTTAGGTAGTTAGGTAGGTAGGTAGGTAGGCAGGTAGGTAAGTTGGTACATAGATAGATACATAGAAAGAAAGAAAGAAAGAAAGAAAGAAAGAAAGAAAGAAAGAAAGAAAGAAAGAAAGAAAGAAACAAAGAAACAAAGAAACAAAGAAACAAAGAAAGAAACAAAGAAAGAAAGAAAGAAACAAAGAAAGAAAGAAAGAAAGAAACAAAGAAAGAAACAAAGAAAGAAGCAAAGAAAGAAACAAAGAAAGAAACAAAGAAAGAAAGAAAGGTCAATAGATGATAGATAGATAGATAGATAGATAGATAGATAGATAGATAGATAGATAGATAGATAGATAGATAGATAGATAGATAGATAGATAGATAGATAGATAGATAGATGATAGATAGATAGAAAAATGATAGATGAATCTGGTCTTGGACTTCAGGAGGAAAGAAGGGAACTATTCCCAGTCATGAAGCTTCTGCAGTGTGCCAGGACACCAGCATCACCTTCACACAACCACAAAGCAGGAAAAATGTCTCTTTACCACTTCTCAGGCAGCCGAATGCCGCAGAGCCAAGAGGGCAGAGCCAGGTTCTAACTCAGCTGCTTGGGGACAAAAGAGAAATTACCCTGCCTCACCTTGGACTGGGGATTAGCATTAATGATGTGGAGAATGAAGGAAGGAGAAAAGACTGGCAGAGGTTGAAGAAGGTCCTTCAAATCTGATAGATGTAGAGTAAAACACCCACTCCCTAAGACCAGAGAGCAGGGCTTTTCTACTCTGTTCCTCCCCTCTCTCTCACTAAACTGGCTCTCTATTGGGGTAACCTAAAGATAGCCTGAAGCTCTCTTCCCCTGAGTGAGGAAGGTTAGTCATTGTTTGAGGAAGCTGAGAAAAGCCTGATCCTGGTGTAACTGTAACAAACATTTCAGGTTTCCCCCATTGCTGGCTGTCCCTGGAATGAATGAAGTGGTGTTGCAGCTCACTTCCCTGTTGAGTGTGTATATTCTGCCTCCTTGTTCTGGCTTTTGAAATTGTTTTCTGTCCTTCAAATACAGTGTTATACTGGAGTTCTTCCTGCTGACTGTGCCAGGGCTTGGATCCTGAGAACTTCATTTGAACCCAGGATGGGGAAATGGGTCAAGAACACTAAGAACATTCAGAGTAACTTCTCATCACCAAGGGGAAAACAAGAAGCTCTTGAACATCTGACTTTGCAGATGTGGAAGTCAGAGTGTCATAGAATTTTCTGCCCTGGCTGGCTTCAGTGTGATCCTGAGACCTCAGCCTCCTGAGCTAGGGTGATGGGCAAGAGCTACTGGTGCTCTGCTAGGTTCAGATGAGTAATGACATTAACAATACAAGTCAACTGCTTATCACAAAAGGGTTTGGGCAGCATATTAAGCCTTTCAACATTGGACCTTTCAGAACCCTGTGGACACAAGGTTACAATGCTAGAGCCAGTGAAGGCTGGGCATGTGGATCTGCTACACTTAAGCTTGGAGGTCTGACTCCAATTCTGGTGTATATTAGTGTTGATTTTCCAGAGAATATTCTCATAATTAGCAAATAGGAAAAGTACTTTGATTAACCCTCAATTTTTTCCAGTTGTGTGTCTTGTATCAACCCTGGGCACTGTCTCTGAGCAATTCAGTCATGTCTAACCCTCTACCACTTGAGCCACAGCTCTACATTGGATTTTTTAGTGGTTCATTGGAGATAAGAGTCTAACAGGCTTTTCTTGCCTAGGCTGTCTTTGAACTGTGTTCTTCAAATCTCAGCCTCATGAGAAGGTAGTTTTCCAGGTGTGAGCCACCAGCATCTGGCCTATTGTTTTTGACAGTCCTGGGGATTGTTTTTCTCAAGGCTAGCACTCTACCACTTGAGCCACTCCACTGCGTCTGGTATTTTTTGAATATGTGGCATTGAGGATTTAAACCCTGGTATTCATGCATGTTGAGTGAGCTCTTTAGCACTAAGCCACATTTCTAGCTTCCCCCTTACAATTTTATCCCACAAGTTTCCTGTCCTCAAGAAAGCCTTCTCAGTATAAATCATCTAAAAACACCCCTATAGGAAGGTGTCCAAAGATAAATAAGACAAAGCTCATTCTTGGGAGAGACTCTAAACGTGAGAAGACTGTGACAAATGCCTCCATTTAATTATGTATCATGTTTCAACACAAAAAGTTTTAATGATAAATGAGTCAATGTCCTAAATTATTGTGTATAATTTTATAATAGATGTGCAAAATGTAAATGGGAATAATATAAATAAAATAAACAATAAAAATGAATCAAATAAAAAATAAAATAAATACAAAATCAATAATGAAAATCATAACATGTAATAAACATACATATGTACGTATATATCATTATATCATCTATTACACATGTATAGAAATATCTTTTCCATTGCAGGGCCTTCATTCACGCCATGGGAACTCTAGCCTGAATTTCTTTTCCTCAAGGACAGTAAATTTTTCCTTTACTCATGGTACAAAAGAGTTACCTGGACGGTGAGATCAAATCCCAACAATGGTAGAAATACTGGCCCCAGTTCCAAGACAGTGACTTAATCTTTTAATGGAAGCAGTTATGTTTATTCAATTCCATACTGAACATTAAATAAAAAGCAGTGTAGAATTTTGTACATCTATTCAGACATCCTACCCTTACCCCCAAAGTGCTTCTCGAAATACTACATGGTTTCTTTTTTGTATGTTTTTTATTGTAAAAATGTTGTACAGAATGGTCACAGTTACATGAGCAAGGTCATGAGTATATTTCCTATTGAGCATTGTTACCTTCTCTTTGTTTTCCCCCTACCATCCTCTACTTCCCATCTCCACAACTACTCCCCTTACCAAGCTCAGTGACTTATTTTTTAGTTTTGGCTTGGTAAGGTGTTTCAACTCAAATAGTAACAAATCTGCACTTTCCCTCACATTGCTACAAGTTCCTGAGTTCAAATCCCAGTCTAAGAAAGAAAACTGGCAGAAATTCAAAACCAGAGAGATCTATTTTTTTAAATTTAGTTAAATAATCATTTTTTTCTTTTTTTCTTTTTGTGGCTTTTTTAGGGCTTGAACTCAGGTCGTGGCAACTCTGCCTCATCTTTGATCACCCTAGGCTAGGTGCAGCCTCTGAACCCATAACCAATCCTGGAATCCTAGGCCCAGAGGGCTTGCGGAAAGAAAAAAAAAGTGGGATAGCACAAAAAGTGGCAAGCTGCAGAGGGATGGGGGTTTAATTTTTTTTAAATCTTTGCACGGTGACCATCCTGGGTCTGAATGCCATGGGTGCAAAGTACACCTGACTTGCCATTCCTGAGGGCTGGCGGATTAGCAGGGAAGCCATAGGTCAACCGGTCAACATAGGCCCTGGGTTCAAATCCAGGTCCTGACAACTACCAATGGCAGGAGATCACAAGATGCTCATTCCTATGCATAGGAATATCAATTGAAAGAGAAGTTTGTGCATTTGTCAAGCCTAAAATTGGATGCAATAATCCTAGGACACTGATTGATCTTAATTTCATGCTTTATTAAGCATGAAAAGAATAGCATTCCTTTAATTGTGTTATAATAAATACCTAAGAGTTGGGAAGAATGTAGTATATGTCATTCAATCATAGATAGGAGGCTATGATGCTTTTTACCAATATATATTTATTTGTATACTACTGTCTGCCTATCCTTGTATCGCTGTTTTGGCCAATCCTGGATCACGATCTCAGCACCAAGAACCACCTCACAGCTTCATTGGCTAGAGGCTGTTGTGCTCACACTCACCCATTCATGAATTGGACCTGCTAGACCCTGACTTCAGATCCCAGCACTGCCAAAAATTTAATCTTGGAATAAGAAGCCAAATGCGACACCTGTTTTCCTTTTCTGGAAGAGTTCTGCGTGTCAGGCATTATGGAGAACACATCTACAAATCTAGATGGTATATGATAGCATGTAAACAATGTAATACATAGTTAGGATGCATAAGTGTCAGTAAAATAAACGGTAAATAAATGAAAAAAATAAATATATATAATGTATAACCACACAAACATAATATAGACTGAACATCTGTATGGAAGTTCAATCCTATCTTTAAAATGTATATAAGGAGTATGTTTTCCAGGTCTGGGGCTTGAATTCAGGCCTAGGGAATAGGCATGACTTACTGGTCTTCAAGCAGGGCGAGCTTCCCCTTCCCTGACAGTGCAATAGAGTTACCCAGAACCCGGGTTCAAATTCCAGGACTTGCAGACAAAATATGGCACACATTCCAAGCCAGGGAGCTTCATTAGCATTTTTAATATTTTTTAAGTTCACTTCACCTTTATTTGATACATATTGATTTTATCATATGAGAATTTTTCAAAAAAGGAGTCTAAACTTTTACATTTCAGCATAGCACATTGGTGTTTCTATTTTGACCATCTGCCCTGAAGAGTGAGAATGAAAATAAGGACATTTCTCCCTAGAAGATCAGGACAGTTGAGTTTATTTCTATTTAGAGTTTTTTCTACAATTATAAACTCTCTGCATTTGTGTCGTATGAGTTTTCCTCAGTGCCTACCATGAAATACACTAGGGGAGTCCTCATAGCACAAAAGGTAAGATTTCTGAATAAAACCTCACTTCTGTGAGGACAGTAGGTACTTCTAAGCATTTTGGGAATAAACTGGATTGTAAAATGAAAAACGAAAACAATGGGACTGTGATGTATCTCAGTAGTGGAGTACTTTGCTAAAGAGCATAAGAACCTGGCAGAAAAGTTTCCTAAGGCTCAGAATGTTAGAATTTTATGATCTGCAGGAACAAACATTTCTTGGGGGGTCCTGTGGTTTGAACTCAGGGGTTATCCCTGTGCTCTTCAGCTCAAGACAAGCAATCTACTGCTTGAGTCACAGTGCCACTTCGGTTTTCTAGTGGTTTATTGGAGATAAGAGTCTCACAGACTTTTCTGCCTGGGCCGACTTTGAACCGCCAAACTCAGATCACAGCCTCCTGAGTAGTTAGGATTATAGACATGAGTCACTGGTGCCAGGCACATGAAAAAACTTCTTAAAGATGGATTCTGAGAAAAGAAACTTGGAAAACACTTTTAGTATAAATAATTTACAGTGCCATGGTTAAGGCACTAATTCAGAAGTATTTATTCATTGGCTGGTTTCTTAGTTTATTTAATATATATATATATATATATATATATATATTCATTATTAAATTATATATATATATATATATTATTAAAAACATAGCTTTGAAGTGTACCTAAGAGCATATGTGCTCATGTAAATTTATACAAATGAAAAAGATTCATTTTTCTTTTCAGTTTGGTTGGTACCATAAATTAGGGGGGATTTGTGTATTTTTTTTCTCTGTTCTCCCAACCCCCTCTCCTCACATTTGAACACAGCTTGCTCTTCCTTGGCTTCGTTGTTCATAGCTGATTTTCTACCACTTCAGCTATACCTTAGCCTGGCATTTTGCCACTTAATTGGAGATGATGTCTCTCAGGCTTTTCTGCCTTCATTGGCTTTGAAATTTCATCTTCCAGTTCTCAGCCTCCTGAGTAGCTAGGATTAAATATGTGAGCCACTGGGGTGCCTACGGATAATTTAGACTTTGGTTAGTGTATTCTTTGTGTTTTTCTTGGCATGGGATCATTTACTATAAAATTTCTGTGAATGACCTGGGTTTGAAGTAAGGTATATAATACATATGTAAATCTGTATAATTTTCATAAGATGTAATAAATTTAATACGTGTTATAAGTGTATTAATAGTCAACAGATATAATGAATTAATAATACAAAAAATAAACACACTGAAAGCAATATGCAGTAAACATAAATATGTAGATATTAATCATTTCATATGTGGATGAATATTAATTAACAGGGTTGGGATTGAATTCAGGTCTAGGGAACAGGCCTGAATTGCTTGTATTCAAAGAGTGTGAGTTTCTCCATCCCCCAGAGTGCATTAGATTTTCCCAGACTCCAAGTGCAAATCCCAGGCCGAGCAGAAAAAAACGAGCATGAAATCCAAGCCAGAGAGCACCATTAGTATTTTTAAATTTTTAAAATTCATTTTATTTTATTTTCTATGTATGTATGTATGTATGTATGTATGTATTTTGCCAAGCACGGGATTTGCACTTAGGTCGTGGCAACTCTGCCTTAGCTTCCATCAGCTTAGGCTGGGTTTGTGCAGCCTTTGGACCCACAGCCCATCCTGGGAGCCTAGGCCTCATGGCTGACAGGAAAAAAAAAGAAAATACAAGGAAAAATAGCCACGAATTGCAAACAGTTAGAGGTTTCTCGGTTTTCCTTCCATGCATGGTGACCATCCCGGGTCCAAATGACATGACTGCAACCTGTAAGTCACCTGGCACTGCTGTCAGTGGGCTGTCAGCAAAGCCATAGGCCCATCTGCACACCTAGGCCCTGAGTTTGAATCCCGGTCTTGCCACTTACAAAGGGCTGGAGAGTGTAAGAAACTATTGCCTGCCCATAGGAACACCATAGGAATGTGATCAATGTTATGGTTGGATGAGTAGTTTGTCAATTAGTCTAGCAAAAACTAAATCCAGTATTCACAAGATGTGGATTGATTTTAATTTATAGTTTATTATACATTAAAAGAAATATTGTGTATGTGTGTGTGTGTGTGTGTGTGTGTGTGTGTGTGTGTGTGTGTGTGTTTGTGTGTGTGTGTTTTGTCAGTAGTGTGGACTGAACTCGGACCTGGGCGTTATCCCTCAGCTTTTCAGCTCAGGGTTAGGGCGGTACCATGTGAGACACAGTGCCATTCCCAGCTTTTTCTGATCATGTGTTGCTGAGGAATCAAAACCGGGACTCACGCATGCAAGGTAACGCTCTCCCAATAAGCCACCTTCCCATCCCCTAAAAGAATACTATTGATTAAATGGAGTCCTCACTAAATACCTGAGAATCTCTAGGAAGGTAGTATATGTCATTGAATAACAGATAGACATCACTGGCAATATCTACATATCTAAATATATATTTGTATACCACTGTCTGCATAGAAAGGTATTGCTATTTTGGCCAAACCTGTGTCTCCATCCTAGGTCCTGGGATCCACCTGGCACCTGAATGTGCTAGAGGCTGTTGTGCTGACACTCACCCATTTGTGAATGGGGCCTCTAGGCCCTCAGTTCAGTTTCCAGCATTGCTAAAAATGTCTTCCTGGAGTCAGATTGCAAGTATGATACCTGTTTTCCTTTTCTGTGCAAGTGCTCTGTGTCAGGTATGATATTTATAATATGTCTGCAAAGCTACCTACTATGGAATAGATTTGAATGAATGTAATAAATGTAATAGGTGTACTCACAGTCCATAAAATAAATTGTAAACAAATAAATATATAATAAAATATAATTAATCATTCCAACAAACAAGATATAGACTGAATGTATGGATGTAAGTATAAATGATAAAATAAAAATGGTTATAAATGTTATGTTCTCCGGGGGGGCTTGAATTCAGGCCTAGGGTACAGGCCTGAATTGCTTGCATTCAAGGGAGGAGATCTTCCTTTCCTCCGGCTCCCCCAAGTGCATCAGAGTTACCTAGATCCCAGGTGACATCCCTGGCATGGCAGACAATAAAATGGCACGAAATCCAAGACAGGGAGCTTCAATAGTGTTGTTAATTAATTAATTAATTTTTGCCAAGCACAGGGTTTGCACTCAGGTTTTGGCAACTCCTCGTCATTTTCCATCACCCTAGGCTGGGATAGTGCAGCCTCTGGACCCACAGCCCATCCTGTGGTCCTAGACCTCAGGGGCTCACAGGAAAAGAAAATGAAAATAGCATCGAAAAAAAGACACAAACCAAGGACGGTCAGCAGTTTCTGTTTTCCTTTCTTGCACGTTGACCATCCTGGATGTGAATGACATGGCTGCAACCTGTAGGTCATCAGGCATTTCTGAAGGCTGGCTCTTTCAGCGAAGCCATAGGCCAACGTGGACACTAGGCCCTGAGTTCGAATCCCGGTCATGCCACTTACAAGGGGCTGAAAAGCCTAAGAAAATATTCTTGTCCATAGGAATACCAGAAGAATGTGGTTAATGTCATGGTTGAATGAGTAGTCCGTCAATCTGTCTTGCTTAAAATTAGACCCAATAATCACTGGACAGGGATTGACTTTAATTCATAGTATATTATGTATTAAAAGAATACTATTGATTAAATGGTGTTCTCACTAAATACATGAGAATCGGTAGGAAGGTAGTATATGTCATTGAATACTAGATAGACACCTCTGGCAGTACCTAAATATCTAAATTTATATTTGGGCTGGGAAAGTGGCTCAGTGGTAGAGTGTTTGCCTTGCATGCCTGAGGCCCTGGGTTCGATTCTTCAGTACCGGAAGTGGCACTGTGGCTCAAGTGGTAGAGTGATAACCTTGAGCTGAAGAGCTGAGGGACAACCCCCAGGCCCAGAGTTCAGGCCCCACGACAGAACCCCAAAATAAATAAATAAATAAATAAATAAATAAATAAATAAATAAATAAATAAATAAATAAATAAATTTATATTTATTTATATACCACCATCGTCATAGAAAGTTACTGCTATTTTGGCCAAACCTGGGGCTTACTCCCAGATCCTGAGATCCACTTGGCAGCTGAATGGACTAGAGGCTGCGGTGCTGACACTCACCCATTCATTCATCAATTGGGCCTCTCAGCCCTT
This sequence comes from Dipodomys merriami, assembly GCF_024711535.1. Classification (NCBI taxonomy): domain Eukaryota; kingdom Metazoa; phylum Chordata; class Mammalia; order Rodentia; family Heteromyidae; genus Dipodomys; species Dipodomys merriami. Next base: position 54,440 of record NW_027203597.1, read on the forward strand.
CACATCAGGTCCATCATTACCAAAAATTTCTTCCTGGTGTAAGATTTCAAGGGTGACACCTGTTTTCCTTTTCTGTACAAGTTCATAATATGTCTGCAAAGCTACATGCTATGGAATAGATGGGAATAAATGTTATAGGTGTACTAACGGTCCATAAAATAAATGCTAAGTAAATAAATAAATGATAAAATATAATGTATCACTCCAAAAAACATGATATAGACTGAATATATTGATGTAAGTATAAATCATATATTTAAAATGTCTATAAAGGTTATGAGGTGCTTGAATTCATAGGAAATGATAGGCAAGATGTATGGCACAACAATTAGTTAAATTAAGAGCTCATGAAGTGTGACAATAAGAATAACATTCAGGAATTGTAGGCATTGGGAAAGATCCAAGAATTGGTACTCAAATGGTAGATAGGATTCGAATACAGCTCACTACATCTCCTACTCTATCTAAATAGGTAATTAGCATACTAGCTTCAGCTTATGAATGGATGAATATTGTGCCCCATCCCCACCCTGGGGCTTGATCTCAGGTACTGGGTATGGCGTACCTCCTTAGTGGCTCACAAGCTGAGGGGCTCATATAGACCTATTTGGCTGTTGGGCTTCCTAGACCCCAAGTTCAAATCCCAGCACTACCAAAAGATTTATACTGATGTGAGAAGCCAATCCTTGCACCTGTTTGCCTGTACTGTGCATATGCTGGGTCACAGCAAGAGTCGAGAAAGCATATGCAACTCTAGACCCGTGGGAATGGGTTGTCATCCACATCAGCACAATTTTATGTGTCATTCTATGCTCAATAAAATACACAATACATCCTTGAAAAAGACACAATATAAAAAGTATAACTACACTGAATGCAAGATGCATACCACACCTGTATGTAAATAGAGATCTTATGTTTAAAAGAGCTGGGCTTCTTATTTTGTCCAGTGCTGGGGCTTGAAATCAGGCCCTGGACCAGGCCTGACATTCTAGTCTTCAAGGATGGTGAGACTCCCCTTCCCCCACAGTGCAACAGAGTTACCAAGACCTGAGTTCAAATCCCAGCACTGACAAAAGTTTCATCCAGATGTCAGAAGCCAGTCATTGCACCTGTTTTCCTCTCCTGTGAAAGTCCTGGGTCTCAGCTAGGAAGGAGAATGAATGCATAGGCAACCCTATAACAATGGGAACAAGTTGTCCTCCATGTGAGCACAGTTATAATTGTCACCATACTCAGTAAAATACACAATACCTCCATGAATTAGACACAAATTAAGGAGAAGAAGTGCACCGAATGCAAGATGCTGTCTGCACATATATGTCAATATAGATCTTATGTTTAGATTATGAATTTAGGACTATACTGGCCTCAGCTTCAATCACCTCAGGGTTGCGGGCTGCCATGGGCCCTTAGCCAATCCTGGGATCCTGAAGACTTGCAGGACACACACACACACACACACACACACACACACACACACACACACACACACACACACACACACACACACACACACACAGAAAAAAAGCAACAGGATGGATTTTTAACAATGGTTTCCTTTCCACGGTAATCATCCTGGGATTGAATGACACCCCTACAAATGGTACTTCACCTTGCATTGGCGAAGGCTAGTGGGCTATCAGAGAAGCCATAGGCCCATGCAGCAATGTTGGCCCTGAGTTCAAGTGCTGGTCCTGACAACTACCAATCGGGGGATTTCCCAAGAGACTCATTCCTCTGAATTAGAATACCGATGGAATGTGAGCAAACTCATGATTGAGAAGTTTCTCCATGGATCGGACTAGTCTAAAATTAGACCCAACGATCCTAGGATGCTGACTGATCTTATTGAATAGTTTATTAAGCATGAAAAGAATCCTATTATTTCAATGGTGGCATAATAATTACTTAAGAGTTGGTAAGAAAGTAGTTGATGTCATTGAATCCTAGGTAGATGTCTCTGGCACTCTACACAAATATATATCTATTGGTATACTACCCCTTGCCTATCCATGTATGGCTATTTTGTCCACCCCTCTGGCTTGATGTCTGGGAACTCAGTTTCCTGGAATAGAGGTTGCCGTTTTGACACACCCATTTGTGAATTGGTTCTGCTAGGTCCTGAGTTCAGATCCCAGCACTGCCCACACATGGATCGTGGAGTAAGAAGCCGGGTGTGACACCTGTTTTCCTTTGCTCTGAGCATTCTGGGTGTCAGACATGATGGAGAACACATCTACAAATCTAGATACTATGTGGTAGGATGTCATCAAAATAATAAATGGATTGTGTGTTACCACAGTCAATAAAATAAATGATAAATAAACGAATAAAACAGAAATACAATAAATAACTACAACAAACAGGATAGGTACTGAACATCTATAAGTAAGTACAAATCTTATCATTACAATGTATATAAATAGTATGTTTCCCAGGGCTGGGGCTTGAATTCAAGCCTAGGGACTAGGCCTGACTTTCTTGTCTTCAAGCACGGTGAGTGTCCCCTTTGTTCACAGTGCTGCAGAGTTACCCAGACCCTGAGTTCAAATCCAAACCCTGGCAGATAAAACGGCACCAATTGCAAGGCAGGGAGATAATTTTTTGTTTGTTTGTTTGTTTGTTTTTTGTGAAACAAGGTCTTGAACTCAGGTATGGCAACTCTAACTCAGCTTCCACCACCCTAGTCTGGGATGCAGCCACTGGAACCACTTAGACCTCCAGGCCTTGTGTGTCGGGGGAGGGGAGGAGGGAAACGCACAGAGAAGAAGTGGTGGGATGGCGCTTTAACATTTTGCACCATGATCATTTGGGTCTGAATGACAAGGCTCCAATGGGTACTTCACCTTGTATTGCTGAAGGCTGGCAGAGTACTGGGGAAGACATAGTCCTGCAGGGCAATATAATCCTAGAGTCAAATCCCAGTCATGTAACTCCCGAATGGTGGGAGATCCTAAGAGACTCGTTCCCATTTATAGGAATAATGATTGAATGTTGTTAGTGTCATGGTTGAATGAGTTGCTCATGAATGATACTTGTATAAATTTAGACATAATAATTTCAGTAGGCTACTTGATTTTATTTAATATGAAACATTAAAAGACAACTATTTCTTACAGAGACACAATGATTTCAGGACACTGATTTACTTAATAGTTTATTAATGATGAAAACAATAATATTAATTTTATGGAGGCATAATAAATACCCAAGAATTGTTAGGAATGTAGTCTATATAACTGAATAATGGATAGACATCTCTGGCACACTATATATATATATATATATATTAGCATACTACCATGTGCATGCCAATCTGTTCTTAGTTTTTCAACCCCAGCGGCTCAATCTCAGGTCCTGGGAAATGTCTGTCAGCTCAGTTTGTCCCAGGATGTCATGTTGACACTCAATCATTCATGAATTTGGCCCTGTAGGCCATGAGTTCAGATGCCAGCACTCCCAAACAATGAATCATGGAGTAAGAAGCAGATGGTGACACATATTTCCTTCTCTGTGAAAGTCTTGAGTGTCAGGTATAAGTGGAATACATATACAGACCTATATCCTATGTAATCAATGTGATCAATATTCTTTGTGCCAGTCAATAAAATAAATGGTTACTACATGAACAAAAGAAAAGGTAAAATGAATAACTGCACTGAATGAAATATGGAGTCAATATTTGTATGTATATATAAATCATATATTTAAAATGTACACAAATAGGATGTTTTCTAGTGGTGGGGATTGATTTCAGGCCTAAGGAACAGACTTGAATTTCTTGACTTCAAAAAGCAAGCTTCCCCTTCCTACACAGTGCAACAGAGTTACCCAAACCATGAGTTGCAAGCCCAGTCCTGGCAGAAAAAAATGGCATCTCTATGCTATGTGACAACCAATTCTAAGGTATTTCATTATTTATCCTTTTAATGAATATAATTTTTTAAACGCTTCATAAAGTTTTGATTAAAATCAATCAGTATCCTAGAATATAACTGTATATAATTTTATCCTAGAATCATTCAAGAACTGACCATCCAATCATGACATACATCACATTCCATTGGTATACATATGGATAAAAATGAGTTTCTTAGGATCTCCTGCCATTTGGAGGTGGCAGGAACAGGATTCGAATTGTGGCCTCCAGCTCCTACCAATTAACCTGAAGATAGGGAACTCATCGTTCTGTCCAAGGACATCAGCAAGACCGATGATTAAGCAGGCACCAGTGGCTCTCAGCAGTCCTCCATGATACTTCCAAGGCTATGAAAGGAGATTCATGGTCAAAGTCACCCTAGGCTGGAAAGTACTTGAGACCCCTGTCCAACTTCAGTGTCAACAAAGTCAGAAGTAGAGCCATGTGGCTCCAGTGTAGAGGGGTAGATTTGAGCAAAAGCAGCTCATGGACTGTGCCCAGATCCTGAGTTCAATGTCCAGGACTGGCAACAAACAGATATACACAACAATCTGTGCAGCCATCCGGCCATCTGTTGGTTGACAACACTACCAGCAGTTGAGGAAGGTAGAGGTAACTGAGTGGTAAGCAAGAGTCTCGAGGCGAATTTGGAGTACAATAGGAAATTGACAACCTAGTCAGTGAGTGGGAGAATAGAGGATTTCCCAGAGCCTGGGAATGTGGCCAGCCCATCTTTCCCATCCCAGCGTTCAGATGTCTGAAACAACAAGACTCTTAGACAGAGCTGTGGGCAACAAATTACTGCCAGAACACCAGCAGAAGAATCCTCCCATCAGAACTTCAACATTCAAGAAAACAAAGAATACAAAAAAGGGAAGGATCCCAAAGACAAACACCACTGGGGAGGGTGATTCAATGGAGGGTCTGGCCAAAGGTGATGCCTACCACAGGGTTCCCCTGCCTTTGGACACAGTAACAGCCACCAGGGTCCAGAGTGTCAAGGGTCCTGATACCACCAAGAATCTGCAGAGGTGCTACCGACATGTGGTGCCTGCCCTGGATTGCAGCAAAAGAAGAAACCAGGTGCTCTGTGCCAAGATTCAACCACGGAAGCAGGAAAAGACAGACCTGCAGGACTGACAAGAGAAAGAGAAGGAGAAGGTAGCCCAAGTGCACAAAGCACCGAAAACAGAGCTAGACATCCACAAGCTACCAATACAGAGGTTGGTTTCGGCAGCAAGTGATTTACAATCGGCACTAGTCCACATGGAGCTCACGGCCGATGACAGAGAAATGGAGCATGAAGCTCTCACCAGCTGCCTACAAGCTGCAGAGCAGCGCATGGGGGAGCTGGAGAGGGTGGCTTCTGTGGTTACTACTTACAGAAGGAGACTGAAATGTTGTTCAAACAGCTGAATGATGTAACACTTCAGTTCAAGGAAAAGAGCAGAAGATTCTATGAACACAGAGTTTTAGGAGAAGTTGAAAGCACTCTGGACATAGACCAACAACAGGAAGAACAGAATCTGCAAGTTCCAACAGGTGCTGCAAATGCATGATGTACTAAAGAGGCTACAGTACAACCTGAGCTGAATGGTGACTGCAGCGAATCTGGAGACAGACAACTTCTCGCAGAACCTGAGCATTGAGAGGTCCGCGCAGAAGGAGGAGGCCTGGTGGCTGACCGAGCAGGTAAACCAACTGACAGAGGAGAAGGAGTGAGGATCGAGGTAGGTGCTACACCTAGAGAATAGCTGGGGGAACTGAGAATGAAGCTGGCAGAGCCATGGCCCCCCGAGGGTCCATCTCAGGAGGAGCAGCAACTGCAGGTCCATGCCTACCGCACACAGATGGGGTTGAAAATCCTGGAGGAACAACTTCACATCTAGGTCCAGGAAAACCAGAGGTTCCGTCTCCAGATTGTGGAGCAGAGGGAGCAACTGGCAAGACTAGAGGAGAAAACCAAGGATTGGCAGGAGAAACCCGAGACCCCACGATGTGCATGTGTGTGTAACCCACAGCTATAGGAACAGCTGGCCTTGCTGCGGGATGCTCTCCACAGGGTGAGCAGTGAGAAGGAAGATCTCACCAGCATTGTGGACTGAGAGCAGCAGGTGAAGAAACATCTGCGGGAACAGCTCGACTCCTGAGTGGAGAAGATAGAGGAATGGAAAGAGGTGGCTGAGAGAGAGAGAGCCAAGCAGGTCAGGAGCTGCAGGAGCGCAGGAGCAGTCCCTGGCCCAGCTGCAGGAGCTCTGAGCCACCTGTGAGCAGCACATCACTTCCAATGAGCAGCTGTACTCCAAGTAGCAGGTCCTGCACTAGCACCTGCAGAAGCAGACCCAGCTGTTGGAACAGCTGAAACAAGTGCATGGTCCGACCAAATGGGGGGACTAGGTGGTGCCCCCAAAGTGACAGGACAGTTTCAAGTGCCTGGAAGTGACCAGTCTACAGGAGGAGCACCTGCAGGCCCAGCTGAGCTTCCTGGCTTTCTCTGGGGATAGGGAAGTTGTGAACCCTGGAGAAGCAGAAGCTGAGGAAACGACTCTCCTCGATGTGCCCATGGCAGAGGATGGAGATGTTCCCCAAACACAGAGGGACTTGGCACTGTTACCTCTCTCAGATGCTGAGATCCACAGGAGGAAACTCCTGCGACTGCTGCAGGCTCTCCCCCTCCCCAGGACAGCTCAGTGCCAGATAGAGCCAGAGCCACAGGTCCCCCGCCCTGTGAGCTGCCACCACAACATGTGAGAGAATGGGAAGTGGGACATGTGGGCATCCGAGGAGAAAATCTGCTTCATCCACAACCTGCCTGATGAGGTGGACTTCCAGAGTCCTGCAGATGAGCTCCACCATTGATGCAACCACCTGTCGGCACATATCCGTACCATCCAGGAATCCCTCCTGGCATGTAAAGGACAGATGTTCATTCTGGATCAGCTGTGTCAGGAGAAATCAGAGTGCATGTGCCAGCAGTCCCAGGAGAAGATGAAGAGTAGATAGCTGCAGGAACTGCTGTCGCTCCTACACGGGGCTCCAGATGCGGACACAGGCTGAGCTCCCCACCAGTACAGCTACTTCAGAGGCCTCAGGCTCCTGGGTGGTCAAAATGAGGGAGAAGCAGAGAGGTTTTGAAGAATTGCAACTTCAGGATAGTGTGGAAACTGCAAGAGGAGAGGTTAGGGTTCCCTGCCCTCTACAGGTCTCCCCCACAGCGCATGTCCTGATGCAGATTCTCACATCCAGAACTGCCCACAGCTGGTGCGCTCAGGCTTGCAGTGCTCTGTCCCTTTTTTCTGTAGACTGATGGGGATGATGACTCCCTATGTGACATACTGAGTCCCAAAATCCTCAGCAGCCACCAGAAGTAGGTGGCCAGGTGGGCTTCTCTAGGTCTCCATCTGCCTGGTGATAGGAAGGGTAAACTGCAGGCCTGTAAGAGCAGAGGCCGCTGGGAGAAGCTCCAAACTCCAGGGACATCTAATGGCCCATTGGTGGCCAGGGAAGAAGCCCATGTTATGCTTATCACAAAGAATAAATTGTTTCCAATGGGAAAATAAAGCCTCCACAAAGATTTGCCTTCGAGTTATGGGGCTTGAACTCAGGGCCTGGCCACTGTCCTTGAGCTCTATTTGATCAAGACTGGTGGTCTACAAGTTGAGTTCCACCTCCCCTTCCAGCCTTTGCTTTGTGGAATCGAACCCAGGGTTTCAGGCTTGCTAGGCGACCACTCTATCACTGAGCCACATTCTCAGCTAGGATGATCCCCCACTCCCAAACCCATATGGCCAATCCTCAGATAAATAGAAATAAGGGGCTAGGATGAATATGAAGCACAAGTCTGGTTCACACGGAAATACTTCCCTGTCCTCTCTTCGACACCCTTATTTAAAGTTTCTCTTTTACTATTGAGGGATGAGAGAGGGAGAGGGACGTCTGAGAGAGGAATACCAAGAACAGTGGCCCCCTGAGTCCCACAGCCTCCCCCACACAAGTGGTCCTACAGATTCCCGTCTTAACTGACTCAATATTGTGTCTACACTGTCTCCCTAACCATGCAAGGCTCAGAATGAAATAAATGTCAGTCGTGGCCTCAGCCCACACCCAGAATAGAAGCTCCTAGTCCCAGGCTGACTTCCACCTCTGACTTCCCTGAGTTAGACTGGACCCACCACTCACCACTGTGTTGATGTCAATGATCTCATGGATGGATTTCAGGAAGAAGGTCTATGGCAAAGAGCAGAAGCAGCAGTGTGAGTAGGGAGGAAGAAGCCGGAACAATTGGTCTGGGATCCTTAGAGCCTTCCTGTCAATCCAGAGCCATCCTGATCTGAAGCACAGCCAAGTCCAGGGGATGGACAAGATAGAGGAGCAAGGGAGGTACTGCTTTATCTTGGTGCACTTGAAATTTCCAATATTTGGCCCATGCCAATCCCAAAGCCAACATGCAATGCCTCTTCTTGTTGTTGTTGTCCATGAGCATTGTCCCTGAGCTATTTTTTCTCAAGGCTTGCACTCTTCCACTTGAGCCACAGGGACACTTCTTGTTTTCTGATGGTTCTTCGAGGATAAGAGTCTCACACACTTTCCTGCCCAAGCTGGCTTGGATGCCAGATCTCACCTTCCTGAGTAGCTAGGATGACAGGCATGAGCCACCAGTGCCAAGCATGTGATGACTTTTTAAATGATCTTGGCGAGTCTGTCAAAGGAACTCCACAGGGTCTGGATAGACCATGACCCAATCAAAGAGCTGGGTTTGGGGAAGGCTGAGGTTATAGACATTCTTTTCCCCAAAATTATAGATGTCAGGTGGTGTTGGATGCATCAAACTCCTAGGCCAACCACCACTAGTCTTAGTGGGGAAAATGGTAGCTAATACCCAAAGGTTACAGTGTAGAAATCTCTGATTTTGCATGCATATGGGTTGTGTGTGTGTGTGTGTGTGTGTGTGTGTGTGTGTGTGTGTGTTTGTGTGTGTGTGTGTGTGTGTGTGTGTGTGTGTGTGTGTGTGTGTGTGTTTACCAAGGCTTGAAGATCCTAGGTGGTAACCTTTAGGATGTTTGCACAGGTTTGGTGCTCGAACATTTGAATTATAGTATTTGTTCTTCCCAGCTTTTTGGTGATTCTTTGGAGATAAGAGTATGCCCAGGCTAGCTTTGAATCTTGATTGATCCTTCAGTGTCAGACTTGAGTAGCTAGGATTATAGGCATGAGCAACTGGCAGGCAGCTGCACAGATGTCTTTTCATACTTTCTGTTCTAACAGCTGTCTACTTGCCCTGGCCTAGATCTCTGACCTCTACATCAGCTCCCAGCAGCCCTTGACTGTGTGGAGAAAATAATGCTCAAACCTGTCAGAGCATCCTATTTCTTTGTCCTCAGGGGAGAGTATGTTTCCTCTGAAGCCTGGAGGAGAAGGGGAAGGGGAGGGAGGGATAGCTGTAGATGGATGCTTGGCTAGGAAATAGGTATTCTGTTTTATCCAAGAAGGAAAGTGTGCCCAGATGCTAATGGCTCATATTCCTAGCTCCCTCAGCAGGCTGAGATCAGAGGACTGACATTCAGATGCAGCCCAACCAGGTTGAGCTAGAAGCTTTTCTTAAGCAAGAGTTCTTCCTTGCATTTGCCCTGACTCCTCCATGCAAAGAGGGCCTGAGGGTCAGGAGCTGTGAAAAATAGGCTTCCAGCCACAGAAATTGGCTGGGGTCTTTGGAGAAAAATCAAGCTAATCTTTCCCTGGGTCTCATTCTGGGACTCCACTTTCTGCCCTACCTGTGACTCAAGTACAAAACTTGACCCAGCCTTCAGTGTTTGGCCAGACTTGTCTGAAGCCACAGAACCTTCATTCCATCCACACCACCTGCTTTACACCACACCTCAGGACCTTTGCCCATGCTCTACCTTGTGCCTGAGGCTCTCTGTTCTTTTCCACAACTTAGAAATCCTGTGGAATTTTGGCACTGATTATATCACTTCCTGGAGCAAGTCTCTCCTTCCCTGCTCCCTCTTTTTTTTAACGAATGTTTCTAGAGGTGGAATTTGTGCAGGCTGACTGTCAAATTCTCTATCTTGGTGTGTGTTTGTGTGTGTGTGTGTGTGTTACATGTGCGTGTTTGCATGTGCCAGGCCTGGGGTTTGAATTCAGGGCCTGGACGCTATCCCTGATCTTTGGTGCTCAGACTAGCACTCTACTACTTCAACCACAGCTCTACTTCTGGATTTTGGGGAGTTTAATTGGAGAAAAGAGTCTCATATACACTTTCCTGCTTGCATTTGGGATCCTCAGATTTCAGCCTCCTGAGTAGCTAAGGTTACAGAGGTGAGCCAACAGCACCTGCCCTCTACCTGTTACCCATAACCTCAGCCCTCTTCTAAGTCCCAGTAGATAATGTCTCACCATGCTCACCTTTTTTTTTGGCCAGTCTTGGGGTTTGAACTCTGGGTCTGGGCATGTGCCTGAGCTTCTTTTGCTCAAGGTTAGCACTTTTATTGCTTAAGCCACAGTGCCAATTTTGGCTTTTTCTGTTTCTGTGGTAGGGAGGAATCGAACTCAGGGCTTCATGTGTGCTAAGTAAGCACTCTACCAGTAAGCCACATTTGAAGCCCAAGGCTTACTTCAAACGGGAGTTATGACAGTGGGATTTATTGGATTACTCCTTTTGGCACAGAAATTTCTGGCTATTTTCTATCTTTCCCAGGATTTGGGACCAGCCTGAGACTCGGCAATGAGGAATGATTAATGAGTGATGGCCACCAGGCCCCAGAAACCTAGGCTCACATTCTACAGAGGGATAGAGGATATGGAGCCACAACCTTCGACAACTCCTGCAGCCTAAGAATTGTGGTTTCCCTTGATAATTGCCAGGACATAATTCACCCGTTGCACACTCCAGTTGCACACACCAGCCCAGGCAAAGCCTTCCTGGCTTCAGTTCTTAAACTGTAGTGAAGGATGCTTGTTCAAGCTACCTGCTCAGACTTAATACTCTCTGAGGGCTTGTTCCAGCTTGCCCAGGTTGAGGGGCTGGGCATGGGCAACTTGCTGAATGCCCATCATCCAGGCCCTTTCCCTGAGCTCTTTTGCTCAAGGGTAGTGCTCTGAAACTGGAGCCACGGGGCCACTCAGGATTTTTTTGTTATTATTTTTTTTGATTTCCTGTGATCTCTTAAGAAATATGAATGTTGCGGTCTTTCCTACCCAGGCTGAATTCAAATTGGCATCTCAGCCTCCTGAGGAGCTAGGATTACAGGCAAGAGCCATTACACCTGGCTTCCTTTTCTTCTTGTTGTTCTTTTTTTTTTTTTTTTTGCAACAATCTGAAATCTTCACGGTGTCATTCCAATGGTTTACATTCGAAGTAAAATCCCAGGCCTGGAATTCAAATGCTAGGATGGCCACCCACAAATGGAGGGAGATCCTGACTAACTCATTCCTATACATGTGAATGCTAATGGAATGTTATAAAAGTAATAATTAAATTTGCAGTTAATTAATGACTTTATTTTAGAATGCCACACAAAAATTATTGAATTTATATCTTCCATTCTAGCACCTTTTTGGCAATTCATTGATATTTTAGTAATGATTTTATAAGTATTAGATGATGATACTTCATTAAATGGAAGCATAATTTAACAACTAATAATTTGTAAAAATATATAATTTAATAATATCCTCACATTCCCTCTGTCAGTATATATATGTATGCATATATATATATATATATATATATATATATATGTATGTATGTATATATATATCGCACTACTGTGGCTTGATCACAGGTCCTCAGAACTTCCTGGCAGCTCAGTTTTCTGGAGGCTGTTGGGCTAAGTCTGTGACCCCATTTATGGATTGGGCATTGTAGGCTGTGAGTTGAAATCCCAGCATGGTCAATAATGTATTCATGGAGTAAGAAGCCAATTTTGACACATTTTTTTTCCTTCTCTGTTAATGTCCTAGGTCTCAGTATATGTGATATGATGTAATAAAATAAATTTTTATGTGTAATAATACTAAATAAATAAGGGTAATAAATTCCATATGGGAAAAACCCATGTGTGTAAATAGATCTCATATATGAGGATTATTATTTCCAGTACTGGGACTTCAATTCAGGCCCTTGGAACTTTCTGAACTTCTTGTGTTCAAGAACAGTGATCTACCCCTTCAACCAGAGTACCACAGAGTTACCCAGACCCCGAGTTTAAATGCCAGTAAAATGGTGCAAATTCCAAGCCAGGTCCTTATTATTGTTATTGTTATTGTTATCATTATTATTATTATTTGGTATTAGGCCAACCACTGGGCTTGAACTCAAGTCTTGGCATCTCTGCCATAGCCGATC